>NW_026571299.1:9105589-9118089 GCF_026225935.1 Boleophthalmus pectinirostris
GATCCTGTGGTCAGTTTAGTCCCTCAGGTCACAGTCGTGTCTCTGTCTCTGGTCACTCTGGTCACTTCTGATTAGAGCCCGACCGATATGGATTTTGCTGTGGCCGATATGAAACCAATATAATGGGAGTTGGAGCTGCCGATATCCGATATAATCACCGATATATTTAGTGATGTAAAAATTCACTGTAAATGTTGAATTGTTTAAAAAACTTAGGTTTGGCTCTGGTGGATTTTAAATTGGGTTTATTTAGGAAACATTTATTGTTCTTCTGCCTCTTTACATCATATTTACAGACAGTAGTTTGACTTAATGGCATTTTTGCATCACATTCTAGACACTAGTGATGTTTATTCCAGTTCTTTTTAGAGAACCGGCTCTTTTGGCTCGGCTCACTAAAAGCTGCTGGTTCTTTTGGCTCCCAAGTGGCTCTTCAGATTGTTTTGTTGCAAGCAGGACTAAAGCAGGACTGAATCAGGACTGAACCAGGTCTAAACCAGGACTGAAAAAGGACTAAACCGGGACTTATTTATTTTATGCTAAACTACAGTCAAATATGCTCGTTTTTTTTATTTTTATTTTCTTTAATCCTACGTACACGCAAATTTCTCAAAGTTTCGTTTTTAGCCGCTGCCGCTGTCAAACCACGAGTCTGCACGCGGCGTGAAGAGAAAAAAGTGAGAGAAAGAGAAAACACGGCTCCCAATAAGGATCAGGCTCCCGTCGTGTGTCCTCCCACATCACACAGGCTCCTCCCACATCACACAGGCTCCTCCCACATCACACAGGCTCCTCCCACATCACAAATCTGCACTAATAAATGTCCTTTTAATCCAGACTCAAACCGATTGTCCATAAAAAGAAAATAATCTCAGTGTTTGGATCTGAGTCTGCAGGTGTAAACAAACACACGTGAGTGACGCGACTCTGTGGTGTGTTCAGGGACAGTACGACACACACACACACACACACACACACACACACACAGACACACACACACAGACACACACAGACACAGACACACACACACACAGACAAATGACTCCGTAGATAAATACTGATGTGGAGTCACATATGAGGACATTTATCTGTCTGTAAATTGGATTAAATGAACAGAATGTAGAGAGTCTAAGCTTTATAACGACGTATCACATGCCCACGTGAAATATCGGCCCCTATCAGCAAACATATCGGCCGATAGCCGATATGTCTAAAGTTGCCCATATCAGCCGATAATATCGGCCAACCGATATATCGGTCGGGCTCTAGTTCTGATTTCACTACAACTCCAAGTCCTGCACCTGCCGAAGCTCTGAGGAATCTGCAGTGACAGGTGACAGGTGCTGGGGCAGGTGACAGGTGCTGGACAGGTGACAGGTGCTGGGGCAGGTGACAGGTGCTGGACAGGTGCTGGGGCAGGTGACAGGTGCTGGACAGGTGACAGGTGCTGGGGCAGGTGACAGGTGCTGGACAGGTGACAGGTGCTGGGGCAGGGGGCAGGGGTCATCCTGAGGTCACCTGTGCTTCTTGATGTCCGTGATGCCGTTCTTCAGGTTCCCCAAACGCTCCGCAGGGTTCCTCCTGAAGAACATCACAGAACCATCAGAACCTGGTCTAGTCCTGGTCTAGTCCTGGTTCAGTCCTGGTCTAGTCCTGGTTCAGTCCTGGTCTAGTCCTGGTCTAGTCCTGGTTCAGTCCTGGTCTAGTCCTGGTTCAGTCCTGGTCTAGTCCTGGTCTAGTCCTGGTCTAGTCCTGATCCAGTCCTGGTCCAGTCCTGGTTTAGTCCTGGTCCAGTCCTGGTTCTGGACCTGCAGAGTTTGCGGATCAGATCTTCTGGTTTCTTCGAGATCTTTTTGGGGAAGTCGATTTTCTCAACACCTCGAAGAATCAAACCGTAAAGAGTCATGTGATCCACGCCGGAGAACGGAGGACTAGAACCCAGAGAACACAGAGGTCAGAGGTCAGTGTGGAGTCAGTGTGAGGTCAGGTTGGGGTCAGTGCTGGGACAGGTTGGGGTCAGTGTGAGGTCAGTGTGAGGTCAGTGCGAGGTCAGGTTGGGGTCAGTGGTCAGTGTGGGTCAGTGTGGGGTCAGTGTCAGTGTGGGGTCAGTGTGAGGTCAGTGTGAGGTCAGTGCGGGGTCAGGTTGGGGTCAGTGTGGGGTCAGTGCTGGGACAGGTTGGGGTCAGTGGTCAGTGTGGGGTCAGTGTGAGGTCAGTGCGGGGTCAGGTTGGGGTCAGGTTGGGGTCAGTGCTGGGACAGGTTGGGGTCAGTGGTCAGTGCGGGGTCAGTGCGGGGTCAGTCTGGGGTCAGGGGTCAGGTACCTCCCGGTCAGCAGCTCGTACAGCAGGACGCCCAGGGCCCAGAGGTCGACGCTGAGGTCGTGACCTTTGTTGAGCAGAACCTCAGGAGCCACGTACTCTGGAGTCCCACAGAAGGTCCAGGTCTTCTGCCCCGAACACAGACGCTTCGCAAAACCAAAGTCCGTCTGTGGAACCAGACCGAGACCGGGTCAGGACCGAGACCGAGACCGGGTCAGGACCGGGACCGAGACCGAGTCAGGACCAAGATAGAGACCGGGTCAGGACCGAGATTAAGATGAGGTCAGGACTGAGACCAGCTCAGGACCAAGAAAAGTCAGGACCGAGATCGAGTCAGGACCAGACCAAGACCAGACCAAGAAAGAACTAAATTATGATTAAACGAGATCTAATCCAGATCTAAACCAGGACTAAACCCGGTCTGGGACTCACCAGTTTGCAGTACCCGTGTTGGTCCAGCAGGAGGTTCTCGGGCTTCAGGTCTCTGTAGACGATGGAGTTTCGATGAAGATACTCGAGAGCCTCAGTCACACACGACACGCAGAACCGAGACGTGGACTCGTCGAAGGAACCTCTGACACACAAGAGTCAGATGCCCTCCCAGTGTGTGTCAGGTCCCTCCCAGTGTGTCAGGTCCCTCCCAGTGTGTGTCAGGTCCCTCCCAGTGTGTCAGGTCCCTCCCAGTGTGTGTCAGGTCCCTCCCAGTGTGTGTCAGGTGCCTCCCAGTGTGTGTCAGGTGCCTCCCAGTGTGTGTCAGGTCCCTCCCAGTGTGTCAGGTCCCTCCCAGTGTGTCAGGTCCCTCCCAGTGTGTCAGGTCCCTCCCAGTGTGTGTCAGGTCCCTCCCAATGTGTCAGGTCCCTCTCAGTGTGTGTCAGGTGCCTCCCAGTGTGTCAGGTCTCTCCCAGTGTGTCAGGTCCCTCCCAGTGTGTCAGGTCTCTCCCAGTGTGTGTCAGGTGCCTCCCAGTGTGTGTCAGGTCCCTCCCAGTGTGTGTCAGGTGCCTCCCAGTGTTGTCAGGTCCTCCAGTGTGTCAGGTCCCTCCCAGTGTGTGTCAGGTCCCTCCCAGTGTGTGTCAGGTCCCTCCCAGTGTGTGGTCAGTGTCCCTCCCAGTGTGTTCAGGTCCCTCCCAGTGTGTGTCAGGTCCCTGTGTGTCAGGTCCCCAGTGTGTGTCAGGTGTGGTGTCAGGTCCAGTGTGTGTCAGGTGTGTGTCAGGTCCTCCCAGTGTGTCAGGTCCTCCCCAGTGTGTCAGGTCCCTCCCAGTGTGTGTCAGGTCCCCCAGTGTGTGTCAGGTGCCTCCCAGTGTGTGTCAGGTCCCTCCCAGTGTGTGTCCCCCAGTCAGGTGCAGGTCTCCCAGTGTGTGTCAGGTGCTCCCAGTCCCAGTGTGTGTCAGGTGCAGTGTGTGTCAGGTCCCTCCCAGTGTGTGTCAGGTCCTCCCAGTGTCAGGTGCCCCCAGTCCCAGTGTGTGTCAGGTCCCTCCCCTCCCAGTGTGTGTCAGGTGTCCAGTGTGTCTCCCAGTGTGTGTGTCAGGTCCCTCCCAGTGTGTCAGTCAGGTTCCCCAGTGTGTGTCAGGTGCCTCCCAGTGTGTGTCAGGTCCCCTCCCAGTGTGTGTCAGGTGCCTCCCAGTGTGTGTCAGGTGCCTCCTCCCAGTGTGTGTCAGGTCCCTCCCAGTGTGTGTCAGGTGCTCCAGTGTGTGTCAGGTCCTCCCAGTGTGTGTCAGGTGCCCCCCAGTGTGTGTCAGGTCCTCCCAGTGTGTGTCAGGTCCCTCCCAGTGTGTCAGTCCCTCCCAGTGTGTGTCAGGTGCCTCCCAGTGTGTTCCTCAGTGTGTCAGGTGTGGTCTCCCAGTGTGTGTCAGTGCTCCAGTGTGTGTCAGGTGCCTCCCAGTGTGTGTCAGTCCCTCCCAGTGTGTGTCAGGTGCCTCTCCCAGTGTGTGTCAGGTCCCTCCCAGTGTGTCAGGTCCCTCCCAGTGTGTGTCAGGTCCCTCCAGTGTCATGTGTGTCAGGTGCCTCCCAGTGTGTGTCAGGTCCCTCCCAGTGTGTGTCAGTCCTCCCAGTGTGTGTCAGGTGTCAGTGTGTGTCAGTCCCTCCCAGTGTGTGTCAGGTCCTCCCAGTGTGTGTCAAGGTCCCTCCCAGTGTGTGTCAGGTCCCTCCCAGTGTGGTCACGTCCAGTGTTCCTCTCCAGTGTGTGTCAGGTGCCTCCCAGTGTGTGTCAGGTCCCTCCCCAGTGTGTCCAGTCAGTCCCTCCCAGTGTGTCAGGTCCCTCCCAGTGTGTGTCAGGTCCCTCCCAGTGTGTCAGGTCCCTCCCAGTGTGTGTCAGGTCCCTCCCAGTGTGTCAGGTCCCTCCCAGTGTGTGTCAGTCCTCCCAGTGTGTCAGGTCCTCCCAGTGTGTCAGGTCTCTCCCAGTGTGTGTCAGGTGCCTCCCAGTGTGTGTCAGGTGCCTCCCAGTGTGTGTCAGGTCCCTCCCAGTGTGTGTCAGGTCCCTCCCAGTGTGTGTCAGGTCTCTCCCAGTGTGTCAGGTCCCTCCCAGTGTGTGTCAGGTCCCTCCCAGTGTGTGTCAGGTCCCTCCCAGTGTGTGTCAGGTGCCTCCCAGTGTGTGTCAGGTGCCTCCCAGTGTGTGTCAGGTCCCTCCAGTGTGTGTCAGGTGCTCCCATGTGTGCAGGTCTCTCCCAGTGTGTGTCAGGTGCCTCCCAGTGTGTGTCAGGTCCCTCCCAGTGTGTGTCAGGTGCCTCCCAGTGTGTGTCAGGTCTCTCCCAGTGTGTCAGGTCCCTCCCAGTGTGTCAGGTCCCTCCCAGTGTGTGTCAGGTCCCTCCCAGTGTGTCAGGTCCCTCCCAGTGTGTGTCAGGTCTCCTCCCAGTGTGTGTCAGGTGCCTCCCAGTGTGTGTCAGGTGCCTCCCAGTGTGTGTCAGGTCCCTCCCAGTGTGTGTCAGGGCCCTCCCAGTGTGTGTCAGGTCCCTCCCAGTGTGTGTCAGGTGCAGGCCCTCCCAGTGTGTGTCAGTGCCTCCCAGTGTGTGTCAGGTCCCTCCCAGTGTGTGTCAGGTGCCTCCCAGTGTGTCAGGTCCCTCCCAGTGTGTTCAGTGTGTGTCCCTCCCAGTGTGTGTGTCAGGTGCCTCCCAGTGTGTGTCAGGTGCCTCCCAGTGTGTGTCAGGTCCTCCCAGTGTGTGGTCAGGTCCCTCCCAGTGTGTCAGGTCCTCCCAGTCAGTGTGTGTCAGGTCCCTCCCAGTGTGTGTCAGGTCCCCCAGTCCCAGTGTGTCAGGTCCCTCCCAGTGTGTCAGGTCCCCCAGTGGTGTTCAGGTCCCTCCCAGTGTGTCAGGTCCCTCCCAGTGTGTCAGTCAGTGTGCAGGTGCCTCCCAGTGTGTGTCAGGTGCCTCCAGTGTGTGTCAGGTGCCTCCCAGTGTGTGTCAGGTCTCTCCCAGTGTGTCAGGTCCCTCCCAGTGTGTCAGGTCCCTCCCAGTGTGTGTGGTCAGTGTGTCCCCTCCCAGTGTGTCAGGTCCCTGTGTCCCAGTGTGTCAGGTCCCTCCCAGTGTGTGTCAGGTCCTCTGTGTGTCAGGTCCAGTGTGTGTCCAGGTGCTCCCAGTGGTGTCAGGTCCCTCCCAGTGTGTCAGGTGCCTCCCAGTGTGTTCAGTCTCCCCAGTGTGTCAGGTCCCTCCCAGTGTGTCAGGTCCCTCCCAGTGTGTGTCAGGTCCCTCCCAGTGTGTTCAGTGCCTCCCAGTGTGTGTCCCTCCCAGTGTGTGTCAGGTTGTGTGTCAGGTCCCTCCCAGTGTGTGTCAGGTGCCTCCCAGTGTGTAGGTGTCCCTCCAGTGTGTGTCAGGTCCCTCCCAGTGTGTCAGGTCCCTCCCAGTGTGTGTCAGGTCCCTCCCAGTGTGTGTCAGGTCAGGTCCCTCCCAGTGTGTCAGGTCCCTCCCAGTGTGTCAGGTCCCTCCCAGTGTGTCAGGTCCCTCCCAGTGTGTCAGGTCCCTCCCAGTGTGTCAGGTCCCTCCAGTGTGTGTCAGGTCCCTCCCAGTGTGTCAGGTCCCTCCCAGTGTGTGTCAGGTCCCTCCCAGTGTGTCAAGTCCCTCCCAGTGTGTCAGGTCCCTCCCAGTGTGTCAGGTGCCTCCCAGTAAGTGTCAGGTCCCTCCCAGTGTGTGTCAGGTCCCTCCCCCTGTGTGTCAGGTCCCTCCCAGAGTGTGTCAGGTCCCTCCCAGTGTGTCAGATCCCTCCCAGTGTGCCAGGTGCCCTCCCAGTGTGTGTCAGGTCCCTCCCAGTGTGTCAGGTCCCTCCCAGTGTGTGTCAGGTGCCCTTCCAGTGTGTCAGGTCCCTCCCAGCGTGTGTCAGGTGCCCTCCCAGTGTGTCAGGTGCCCTCCTAGTGTGTGTCAGGTGCCCTCCCAGAGTGTGTCAGGTCCCTCCAAGTGTGTGTCAGGTCCCTCCCAGTGTGTGTCAGGTGCCCTCCCCCTGTGTGTCAGGTGCCCTCCCAGTGTGTCAGGTGCCCTCCCAGTGTGTGTCAGGTGCCTTCCCAGTGTGTCAGGTCCCTCCCAGTGTGTCAGGTGCCTCCCAGTAAGTGTCAGGTCCCTCCCAGTGTGTGTCAGGTCCCTCCCCCTGTGTGTCAGGTCCCTCCCAGTGTGTGTCAGGTCCCTCCCAGTGTGTCAGGTGCATCCCTGTGTGTCAGGTGCCTCCCCGTGTGTGTCAGGTGCATCCCTGTCCGTGTACCTGTCTCGGAGCAGACTCCACACTTCTCCTCCCAGACAGGCCTCCAGCAGCATGTACACGTACTTCTCGTCTTTGAACGTGCCGTAGAGTCTGGAAACAAAGAGCCACATCAGGAACATCTCATCGTCTGGCTCGTCCCTCAGGTCCCCCGGGTCTGGACCTGAGCTCCAGATCTGTACTCACGTGACGATGAAGGGGGATCGACTGTCCTTCAGGATGTTCTTCTCTGAGTGGATGTGCTCCTGTTGTCTGTTCTCCACCACCTGATGTTTCTTGATGATCTTCAGCGCCAACCCCACCTCCTGCTCCACCTTCACCTGCTCCTGCTGCTCCACCTGCTCCTCCTGCTCCTGCTGCTCCACCTGCTCCTCCTGCCCCACCTGCTCCACCTTCACCTGCTGCTTCAGTTTCACCTGGAGAAATATACAAATAAACACAACGCCACATCCTCCACCTGCTCCTCCTCTTAGTTCTTCTCACCAGTTCGACGCGTCCGAATCCTCCCACTCCGAGCGTGGACACCAGCTCCAGGTGGTGGAACGGTCTGGAGCAGCAGAACCCAGAGACCAGCTCCCTCAGACGAGCCCGATCCTGGGACAGAGGCTGGGACTGGAGCATGGACAGGGACCTCCTGCAGAGAGAGGAGAGCGCAACCTGGTGAGGAACGCGCAGGAACTACAGGTCCAAACACACGAGAGCTCCTGCAGAGAGAGGAGAGCGCCACACACAGGTCCTCAGAGGTACTGCAGGTCCAGACACACAGGTGTCCTCTTACTTGGCGTGTCGTTTCCTGTCGTCTCGCTCCAGAGACGCCACGTACCCCTGAAGATACTTCTGCAGCTCACAGAAGGTCCCCACGGTCTGGTCAAACGTCCTACAACACACACAAGACCATCAGGAGAACATCACAACTCCATCACACAACATCACCACACAACATGACACAACATCAGACAACACCACAACAACACCACACAACACCACAACAACACCACACACAACAACACCACAACAACACCACAACACCACAACTCCACACAACATCACACAACATCAGACAACACCACAACAACACCACACAACACCACAACAACACCACACAAAATCACACAACATCACACAAAATCACAACAACACCACAACAACACCACAACACCACAACTCCACACAACATCACACAACATCAGACAACACCACAACAACACCACACAACACCACAACAACACCACAACAACACCACAACAACACCACACAACATCACACAACATCACAACAACACCACAACAACACCACAACAACACCACAACATCACACAACATCACAACACCACAACTCCACACAACATCACACAACATCAGTCAACACCACAACTCCACACAACATCACACAACAACAACAACACCACAACAACACCACAACAACACCACAACATCACAACAACACACAACACCACAACTCCACACAACATCACACAACATCAGACAACACCACAACAACAACAACATCACACAACATCAAAACAACACCACAACAACACCACAACAACATCAAAACAACACCACACAAAATCACACAACATCACACAAAATCACAACAACACCACAACAACACCACAACAACACCACACAACTCACAACAACACGACAACAACATCAAAACAACACCACAACAACACCACAACAACATCACACAACATCACAACAACACCACAACAACACCATAACAACACATAACAACACCACAACAACATCACAACAACATCACAACAACACCACACAACATCACACAACATCACAACAACACCACAACAACACCACAACAACATCACAACAACATCACACACAACATCACAACAACATCACAACATCACACACAACACAACAACAACACACAACATCACCACAACACACACAACACACACAACAACACACACACACAACATCACAACAACACACACAACACACACACACAACACCACAACAACATCACAACAACACAACAACACCACCACACAACATCACACAACATCACACAACATCACAACAACACCACAACAACATCACAACAACATCACACACAACATCACAACAACATCACAACAACACCACAACAACATCACAACAACATCACACAACATCACACAACATCACAACAACATCACAACAACATCACACAACATCACACAACATCACACAACAACACAACATCACGACAACATCACACACAACATCACAACAACATCACAACAACACACACAACATCACAACAACAACATCACACAACAACACACAACAACATCACAACAACATCACACAACATCACAACATCACAACACACAACATCACACACAACACACATCACACAACATCACACAACACACACAACAACACACACAACATCACACAACATCACACACACAACACAACATCAACAACATCACACACACACAACACACACAACACCACAAACATCACAACAACATCACAACAACACCACACAACACAACACAACAACATCACAACAACAACAACAACACAACATCACACAACATCACAAAACACACACAACATCACACAACATCACACAACACATCACAACATCACACAACATCACACAACATCACAACAACACACACAACACACACAACACAACATCACACAACATCACAACAACACCACACAACATCACACAACATCACACAACATCACACAACAACACAACAACAACACAACACACAACATCACACAACAACACAACAACACAACAACACACACAACATCACAACAACATCACACAACATCACAAAAACATCACACAACATCACACAACATCACAAACATCACAACAACAACAACACAACAACATCACAACACACATCACAACAACATCACAACAACAACAACATCACAACAACATCACAACAACATCACACAACAACATCACAACAACACACACACACAACACATCACAACAACACCACAAACAACACACACAACATCACACAACATCACACAACAACATCACAAACAACACACACACACACCACAACAACACACACAACAACACAACACACACACACAACAACAACACAACAACACCACAACAACATCACATCACAACAACACACAACAACAACATCACACAACATCACACAACATCACAACAACATCACAACAACACCACACAACATCACACAACATCACACACAACATCACAACAACAACAATCACAACAACATCACACTCACAACAACAACACAACACACAACAACATCACAAACAACACACACAACAACACACAACAACAACATCACACAACATCACACACAACATCACAACAACACACACAACACACAACAATCACACAACAACATCACAACAACAACACACACAACATCACACAACATCACACAACATCACAACAACATCACAACAACAACAAACATCACAACAACATCACACAACATCACACAACATCACACAACATCACACAACATCACACAACATCACACAACATCACACAACATCACAACAACATCACACAACATCACAACAACACACACACAACATCACACAACATCACACAACATCACACAACATCACACAACACACAACATCACACAACATCACACAACATCACAACAACACCACACAACATCACACAACAACATCACAACAACATCACACAACATCACAACAACATCACAACAACATCACAACAACATCACAACAACATCACAACAACATCACACAACATCACACAACATCACACAACAACATCACAACAACATCACAACAACATCACAACATCACAACAACATCACAACAACATCACAACAACACCACAACAACACCACACAACATCACAACAACATCACAACATCACAACATCACACAACATCACAACAACATCACAACAACATCACACAACATCACAACATCACAACATCACAACAACATCACAACAACAACACACACAACAACAACACAACAACATCACACAACATCACAACATCACAAACAACATCACAACAACATCACAACAACACCACAACAACATCACAACAACATCACAACAACAACAACACACAACATCACAACAACATCACAACAACATCACAACAACATCACAACAACATCACACAACAACAACACCACAACAACATCACAACAACATCACAACAACACCAACAACAACACCACAACATCACAACAACATCACAACAACATCAACAACATCACAACAACATCACAACAACACCACAACAACACCACACAACATCACAACAACATCACAACATCACAACATCACAACAACATCACAACAACATCACAACAACATCACAACAACATCCACAACAACATCACACAACATCACAACAACATCACAACATCACAACACCACAACAACATCACAACAACATCACAACATCACAACATCACAACAACATCACAACATCACATCACAACATCACAACATCACAACAACATCACAACAACATCACAACAACATCACAACAACAACATCACAACAACATCACAACAACATCACAACAACACAGAGACAAACCAAACTCTCGTACTCTCTGTCGATGACCAGACACTCGACGCCGCCTTCGCCCGCCACGATGTTCGCCGACCGCACGTCGTCACTGTGGAAACAGGGCGGAGTCATGTATGTCACATGGTACAGGTGTCGGGCACATGGTACAGGTGTAGGTCACATGGTACAGGTGTATGTCACATGTAAAAAAGTGTAAAAACGTGTAAAAATGTAAAAGTATAAACATGTGTAAAAGTATAAACATGTGTAAAAGTATAAACATGTGTAAAAGTGTAAACATGTGTAAAAGTGTAAACATGTGTAAAAGTGTAAACATGTGTAAAAGTGTAAAAGTGTAAACATGTGTAAAAGTGTAAACATGTGTAAAACTGTAAAAGTGTAAACATGTGTAAAAGTGTAAAAGTATAAACATGTGTAAAACTGTAAACATGTGTAAAAGTGTAAAAGTGTAAACATGTGTAAAAGTGTAAAAGTGTAAATATGTGTAAAAGTATAAACATGTGTAAAAGTGTAAAAGTATAAACATGTGTAAAAGTATAAACATGTGTAAAAGTGTAAAAGTATAAACATGTGTAAAAGTGTAAAAGTATAAACATGTGTAAAAGTATAAACATGTGTAAAAGTGTAAACATGTGTAAAAGTATAAACATGTGTAAAAGTATAAACATGTGTAAAAGTATAAAAGTGTAAAAGTGCAGTTCCGTGTCTGACCTGATGAGGGCCTTTTCTCCAAAATAATCTCCCTTGTGCAGAGTGTTTATGAGCAAAGGAGAGCGCCCCCCCTCTGTGCTCTGAGTCACTGCAACCTGAAACACACCACACAAATACTACATCAAATACTACATCAAATACTACATCAAATACTACATCAAATACTACAACAAATACTACATCAAATACTACATCAAATACTACAACAAATACTACCAAATACTACAAAAT
>NW_026571299.1:9122318-9142879 GCF_026225935.1 Boleophthalmus pectinirostris
AGACACACACGGAGGCACAATTCGGGTAAAATTCTGGTATAACTTTATTTTCTGATCAATGTTGTTTAATCGTCGCAAACAGACCTGGAGCTAAGTTTTGTTTCATTCATGTTTAACACACAAACCTGCACATTTAGGCTGAGTTCTTCTCTCAAACTCTCAAACAATGCGTGTATCATTTCGTTCTTTCGTATTTTCTTCATTATTTGTCTCCAAAACGAAAATGAAAAAAAAAAAAAAAGGATAACGATTCGTTTTTTCAGTTTTCGATTTTGTTTTTAAATGGAAAAAAACAGATAATTCCCATTTCCTTGACTTAAACTGTGATGCTGAACTTTTGCGCAGCATACGGACTGAACCAGGACTAAAACAGGACTAAACCAGGTCTAAACCAGGTCTAATCTTGACTTGCGACCAACAGAGACAACCCCGAGCTCGTGGAGCAGGGCATCCAAAAAGCACGATCGGGCGACGGCTCAGCCCCGTGCAGCTCTGTGCCGGACCTTTCGCCGGCAGTCACCTGACGGTCTATGCGGGCACACCTCTGGGCCCGTCCCAACACTCAGTCCTGGTTCAGTCCTGGTTCAGTTCTGGTTTAGACCTGGTTTAGTCCTGGTTCAGTTCTGGTTTAGTCCTACTTCAGTCCTGGTTTAGCCTTTGTTAAGTCCTGATTTTGTCCTGATTTAGTCTTGATTTAGTCCTGGTTTAGTCCTGATTTAGTCCTGATTTAATCCTAGTTTAGTCCTGGTTTTAGTCCTGATTTAGTCCTGGTTAAGTCCTGATGTAGTCCTGATTTAGTTTTGATTTAGTCCTGGTTTTTGTCCTGGTTTAGTCCTGGTTTAGTCCTGGTTTAGTTTCCTGGTTTAGACCTGGTTTAGTCCTGGTTTAGTCCTGATTTAGTTCTGGTTTAGACCTGGTTTAGTCCTGGTTTAGTTCTGGTTTAGTTTTGGTTTAGTCCTGGTTTAGTCCTGGTTTAGTTCTGGTTTAGTCCTGGTTTAGTTCTGGTTTAGACCTGGTTTAAACCTGGTTTAGACCTGGTTTAAACCTGGTTTAGTCCTGGTTTAGTCCTGGTTTAGACCTGGTTTAGTTCTGGTTTAGACCTGGTTTAGTCCTGGTTTAGTCCTGGTTTAGTTCCTGGTTTAGACCTGGTTTAGTTCTGGTTTAGACCTGGTTTAGTCCTGGTTTAGTCCTGGTTTAGTTCTGGTTTAGACCTGGTTTAGTTCTGGTTTAGACCTGGTTTTAGTCCTGGTTAGTTCTGGTTTAGACCTGGTTTAGTCCTGGTTTAGACCTGGTTTAGTCCTGGTTTAGTTCTGGTTTAGACCTGGTTTAGTTCTGGTTTAGACCTGGTTTAGTCCTGGTTTAGTCCTGGTTTAGTTCTGGTTTAGACCTGGTTTAGACCTGGTTTAGTCCTGGTTTAGTCCTGGTTTAGACCTGGTTTAGTCCTGGTTTAGTCCTGGTTTAGACCTGGTTTAGTCCTGGTTTAGACCTGGTTTAGTCCTGGTTTAGACCTGGTTTAGTCCTGGTCCTGGTTTAGTCCTGGTTTAGACCTGGTTTAGTTCTGGTTTAGACCTGGTTTAGTCTTGGTTTAGTCTTGGTTTAGTTCTGGTTTAGACCTGGTTTAGTTCTGGTTTAGACCTGGTTCAGTTCAGCATCACAGTTTAACTGGAAAAGGCCGTTATCCGTTTTTTTTTTCCATTTTTCATTGAAACAAAAAATTGAAAACTGAAAAAACAAATCGTCATCTGTTTTTTTCCTTTTCGTTTTGGAGACAAATAATGAAGAAAGTAGTTGTTGTTTTCATTTTCTTATTTTCGTTTTTATTTTGAAAAACAAACGAACGAATGATACACAGATTTCAAACCCTCCGCTCCACCTTGTGATGTCACGCGGCAATACAGAAACTGCTCCACTGTGTTTTTAAACTCCGTACACCTTCACTAGAATCATTTGGATGATTTCACACCTGGAATTGCCGATTTCTACTGAACAAAAGGTATAAAAATATCGGCTGTTAACTTGAAAACGACCACTTCATGACATCACGAGGTGGACCAGAGCATTTCGAACTTGAACGAGGAGGAAGTAACAACATTATAACACGTCTTGAAGCTCACGAGAGTCAATTTTTGAAGTTTTTGAAATCTGAAACAATCTCCAGTCCGAATTAAAGCCGCGTTATCAGCCCGGGAGTTTTTGTTTGCTTTTCGATCTCTCTGCGAAAGAACAAGCGGCTCAGAATCTGCAGTTTTGTGTAGTTATTTTGGCTCGTATTTACGTAACGGCGAAACATTGGCCGAGCTTGAGTCAAGTCCAGCTGGTTTCGCCGTTTCCAGGCCAAGGACGAGCTCGGACTGGGACCGGACTGACCCAGTTTAACGCGGGGCCAGAAAGGACAGTACACGGGAGGTGGAGGACAGATCTCACTGTACGCTGGAGCACATGTGGGGAATAAGTCAGTGGGGATGTAACAATAACCGAAATAACCAAAATAGATCAAGAAAAAACAAAAATACAGACAGAACTACATAGACCATGATCCTTTGCTCTGTGCAGATGACATGAAGAAATCAAAGTAATTAAGCACTTTTTAATCTTAGTTCTATGGTTTAATGTTTTTCTATAAAATATATGTTCCATCACCTAATCTTCAACCAACAAACCAGGTCTAAACCAGGACTAAAACTGGACTAAAACCAGGACTAAACCAGGTCTAAACCAGGACTAAACCAGGTCTAAACTGAGGCCTAAAATCTGGGCTAAAATCAGGACTAAAACCAGTTCTAAACCAGGACTAAACCAGGAAAAAACCAGGACTAAACCAGGAATAAACCAGGACTAAACCAGGAATAAACCAGGTCTAAACCAGGACTAAAACTGGACTAAAACCAGGACTAAACCAGGTCTAAACCAGTTCTAAAATCAGGACTAAAACCAGGTCTAAACCAGGACTAAAATCAGGACTAAAACCAGGTCTAAACCAGGTCTAAACCAGGACTAAACCAGGTCTAAACCAGGACTAAACCAGGACTAAAATCAGGACTAAAACCGGGTCTGAACCAGGTCTAAACCAGGACTAAACCAGGACTAAAATCAGGACTAAAACCAGGTCTCAACCAGGTCTAAACCAGGACTAAAATCAGAAATAATCCAGGTCTAAAACCAGGTCTAAACCAGGACTAAACCAGGTCTAAACCAGGTCTAAACCAGGTCTAAACCAGGACTAAACCAGGACTAAAATCAGGACTAAAACCAGGTCTAAACCAGGACTAAACCAGGAATAAACCAGGTCTAAAACCAGGACTAAAACTGGACTAAAACCAGGACTAAACCAGGTCTAAACCAGTTCTAAAATCAGGACTAAAACCAGGTCTAAACCAGGACTAAAATCAGGACTAAAACCAGGTCTAAACCAGGACTAAACCAGGAATAAACCAGGTCTAAAACCAGGACTAAAACTGGACTAAAACCAGGACTAAACCAGGTCTAAACCAGTTCTAAAATCAGGACTAAAACCAGGTCTAAACCAGGACTAAAATCAGGACTAAAACCAGGTCTAAACCAGGTCTAAACCAGGACTAAACCAGGTCTAAACCAGGACTAAAATCAGGACTAAAACCAGGTCTGAACCAGGTCTAAACCAGGACTAAACCAGGACTAAACCAGGTCTAAACCAGGTCTAAACTGAGGCCTAAAATCTGGACTAAAATCAGGACTAAAACCAGGTCTAAACCAGGACTAAACCAGGAATAAACCTGGTCTAAACCAGGACTAAAACTGGACTAAAACCAGGACTAAACCAGGTCTAAACCAGTTCTAAAATCAGGACTAAAACCAGGTCTAAACCAGGACTAAAATCAGGACTAAAACCAGGTCTAAACCAGGTCTAAACCAGGACTAAACCAGGTCTAAACCAGGTCTAAACCAGGACTAAAATCAGGACTAAAACCGGGTCTGAACCAGGTCTAAACCAGGACTAAACCAGGACTAAAATCAGGACTAAAACCAGGTCTCAACCAGGTCTAAACCAGGACTAAAATCAGAAATAATCCAGGTCTAAAACCAGGTCTAAACCAGGACTAAACCAGGTCTAAACCAGGTCTAAACTGAGGCCTAAAATCAGGACTAAAGTCAGGAGTAAAACCAGGTCTAAACCAGGACTAAACCAGGAATAAACCAGGTCTAAACCAGGACTAAAACCAGGACTAAACCAGGTCTAACCCTAGTAAACGTCACTCACGTTAATGCTTTTCTATGACAAAATATCTGTGGAAATGTCTTGTGTATTTTCCACCAGCTTCATAAATCTGCCCCATCACCAGTCAGGACTAAAACTAGGTCTAAACCTGGACTAAACCAGGTCTAAAATCAGGACTAAAGTGAGGTCTAAACCAGAACTAAACCAAGACTAAAATCAGGTCTAAACCAGGACTAAACCAGGACTAAAACCAATACTAAACCAGTTCTAAACCTGGTAAACGTCGCTTACATTAATGGTTTTCTTTCAAATATCTGTGGAAATGTCTCACATATTCTCCACCAGCTTCATAAATCTGCCCCATCACCAAATCTTCACCCAACAAGGTCGACAAAGGATAAACATTCTGTCCACAAAGAATTTACCCACAACTAAAAGGTCTATTAAAGGTTGTATAGAGGATTTTTTAAGGGAAGAGAAATACAGCGACAGTCCTTTTTCAAATATTGTGCATGCGTAACACCACCTTCCTCCTCCACAGCCTCAGTAGAAACACCTCCTCCCGTCTCTTTACTCTAGAAATCACGCTTGTTTACATCCAGTGCATGTTCAGAATTACTGTTGAAGTAACATGTCAAGAAATAATTTAGCAAATGCGAATTTTTAGTCGCACAATCGCTGGAAGGAATCTCCAAGAATCACCTCAGTTTGGTCTTCGAACTTTTGTGCTTTGCAAAGCTGCAGTTTGAAAAAGCCTCTAAGAAACCGCTGCATAAACCGCATAATCCCCGCACGCCGACGAGTCAGTCACACTAGAAACGTAGGGAGATTGATTGACAACCTAACAGCCAATAGAAAATGAGGTAGCCTTGTTACCTATTGGCTGATGTTTATCTGGCCTCACTACGTCCACAGTTGATAGATTTTCATTCTTTTTTTTTTTTTGGATCATCATAATTACAAGGCTGCTGTGTCTCTGTAATGGTATTTTAAACTTTCACTGATAATTTGAAACTAAAAAAAGAATCCTCCATACAACCTTTAAGTCTTGTCAAGGATTTTTTAATAGGCAAAAGTGTTGGATTTTGTGGCGATTTTTACCTAGTTTTAGATCATAAACTTTTTCTGAGCTCAAAATCCTTATTATTAAAAAAAATTAAAAGTCTCTATTTTCTTGTGCTCTGGAACCTAAAAAATCCTAAACACAAATAATTGTTTTGGTGAAATGAGCTAACATGTCTTATTCCCTTTAAATACTGTGTTGCTGTTCCACACTCGTTTGCTCGCTGTTCTTTTTTTCTTTTGTTTTGTGTCCTTTAAACTCTTACCCATGGAGGTGGTGGCCAGCGTCTGTCGGCCCACGAACTGCGCTGGTCCCATCCCGTCCAGGAAGTCACTGAACTGGGCATCAGACGCCAGGCACATGCCGCTGTAGTTCAGACTGAAACACAAACATTTAGTCACAATTAGTTTTGTATAAAGAAAAAAAAAAGCTGCTTCATATATGCGTGAGTGAGTGAGTGTGTTCTGATTATTAAACGTTTCATTGTTCATTTCATATCGTTACTAGTAAACTTCAGTATGGCCTCTAAATGTTGTGAAAAGCACGAATAAAGTCGTTGTGGTGAATAATTACGACGCTAACTTGACTCTTGGGAACTTTAAGCCATGTTAGAATCAAAAACAGACAGAACTATTTATTATTAGTCTGTGTACGTATCCAAAGCTAAACTATACCAGGTCTAAACCAGGACTAAAATCAGGTCTAAACCAGGACTAAAATCAGGACTAAAACCAGGTCTAAACCAGGACTAAGCAGGACTAAACAATGACTAAAAAAAGGACTAAAACGAGGGCTAAACCAGGACTAAAACTAAGTGTAAACTAGGACTAAAACCAGGAATAAACCAGGACTAAACCAGGACTAAACAGACTACTAAACCAGAACTAAAATTGGGACTAAAATCAGATCTAAACCAGGACTAAACCAAGACTTAACAGGACTAAACCATGACTAAAAAAAGGACTAAAACCAAGTCCAAACCAGGACTAAAACCAAGTCTAAATCAGGACTAAAACCAAGTCTAAACCAGGACTAAACCAGGACTAAACAGGACTAAACCATGATTAAAAAAAGGACTAAAACCAAGTCTAAACCAGGACTAAAACCAGGACTAAAACCAAGTCCAAACCAGGACTAAAACCAAGTCTAAACCAGGTCTAAAATCGGGTCCAAACCAGGACTAAAACCAGGACTAAACCAGGACTAAACCAGGACTAAACCAGAACTAAAATCGGGACTAAAATCAGGTCTAAACCAGGACTAAACCAGGACTAAACAGGACTAAACCATGACTAAAAAAAAGGACTAAACCAGGACTAAACCTAAAAAGGACTAAACCAGGACTAAACCATGACTAAACCAGAACTAAAATCGGGACTAAAAAAAAGGACTAAACCAGGACTAAAAAAAGGACATGGACTAAACAGGACTACCAGGACTAAAAAAGGACTAAACCAGGACTAAACCATGACTAAAAAGGACTATAACCAGGACTAAACCATGACTAAAAAAAGGACTATAACCAGGACTAAACCATGACTAAAAAACTAAAAAAAGGACTAAACCAGGACTAAACCATGACTAAAAAAAAAAAGGACTAAACCAGGAAAGGACTAAACCAGGACTAAACCATGACTAAAAAAAGGACTATAACCAGGACTAAACCATGCCGCCCACACTGCGCCTCCTACGCCATTAGTCCATGACAGTATTGTCCTGAAAAACGTGCCGCTGTAACTTAAAAATGACCTTGGAACGGCATAATGAAGTGCTCCAACCTTTCCGACCAAGGAAAAAAAAAAAAAAATGCAGGCACGTTTGTTAAAAAATGTAAATGCCGCCACTCCGACAACTGGACGTCGGTGTCGGAGTGGCGGCATGTAACCGGAGCACTTCCTGTACACGACATCACAAGGCGGAACAGAGTGTTTTCAGCGTAAATATGCAGGATTTGTGTGTTAAACATGTGTGAATAAAACAAAACACAACTCCAGATCTGTTTGTAACGAGGAAACAACATCATGACACAGACCAGCAAACAGCGTAACATGGTCCCTTTAAAGAGACACTAATATATTCAGTGATGCGGGGCGAGTGTGTGCAGATGTGTGGAGGTTAAAGAAGTCGAGAGCTAAACTCATTCATCAGAAGTGTCCCCAAACTGCCCACACAGAGCTTAATATAAACCCCACTTTAGAGACACCGCACAACCAGGCCACAGCGCGCGCCAGACGCCACAGTCAGGGGTTTTAGCTGCACGTCGTAACGCCGCATTTCCGAACTCGCAAACACATAATCTCTTGAGTTAAACATCGCCGCGTGCTCCACTTCCAAGTCGGGAACAAACACGATGACAAACGCAATGGCAGTATATCAGTGTAAAGACTCAATCAAGTAATGAAACTAAACCAAGCGCAATCAGAAGCAACCTGGTCCCCCATGAGGCATCAGTCACAGAAGCAGTTCATGAGGAGCCCAGCCCATATCACATGATCGTTATATCCACAATGCAATGTGTGTATCTGTACAGGCCCATGAACATTTGTGTGAGAATGTCTGTGTGTTTACTAGTGTGTAACCAAAATGTAAAACTGTTCATGAGTTGTGTATATGTTAGTTGTGTGACTGTAGATCAGTGTGTTGTGTATCACCAGAAAAAGAAGAAATTAAAATAATTTTTTTTCCAATTAGAATTTTAACAGCTACATTGAAAGAGAAAGGAACTGTTATAATTAGTGATTAGCTCGAAAACTATTAATATTTTACTATACAAATGCGTTGAATTATAAATAGATAATAATTTTTCTGAGATTTTGAGACTCACTCCCGTTGCTCGAGCTCGATCGAGTTATGACCAAAAACGCATATTTGACCTTGGTTACCTTGACCTTCATGTGACCTTGCCCCGTTTCAAACTGTAACATCCAGTGTACCCCGGTTATGTGTGTGCCAACTTGTGTGACGATTGGGTGAATATTTTAGCTGCAGATGGTTCAGAAATTGCCGAAATTGCTGATCTTTTATAACCGATCAGATTCAAATAGTCGTCGTCTCTCTTTCAGCGAGAGCTGTTCCAGATTGATAAAGTGTGGAATTAAATTCAGACTGATACACAAATCAATCTGGCATGAACCAGGTAACATTTACCCTCCTGTACCTCCTGATGTGACCTTATGTGTCCCTGGTTCAGTCCTGGTTTAGTTTCTTGTTCAATCCTGCTTTAGTTCTGGTTCAGTCCTGGTTCATCTTGCTTTAGTCCTGGTTTAGTTCTTGTTCAACTCTGGTTTAATCCTGGTTCATCCTGCTGGTTCTGGTTTAGTTCTTTTTCAGCCCTGGTTTAATCCTGGTTCAGTCCTGGTTCTGCCTGTCTTTAGTCCTAGTTTAGTTCTTGTTCAGCCCTGATTTAGTCCTAGTTCAGTCCTGGTTTAATCCTGGTTCAGCCCTGGTTCAGTCTTGCTTTAGTCCTGGTTTAGTTCTTGTTCATCCCTACTTCAGTCCTGGTTCAGCCTGGTCCAGATCTGAGTGCTCTTGTGGCACTGGGCCAGGCTCCTCTATTGTCCCTTGTGTATTATTCACAGTAACACTTGGCACGCTCTTCAATACTCCATACAAACTGTTCTACGAGCCTCTACAGTGTAAAACCGAACCACTAAAAAGTCCTCTTAGATTTTAGAAACACCCAGAGTCAAATCATAAATATAAAGCTCGATATTATTCAGTTTATTCTGCTCAGATGCTGCACTGTACATAATAATAGTCAGATATCTTGATTTTTGAGTACCTGTTTCTATTCTCTTACTGTACTTAAAATGTAGATTAATAAATGTAGATAAAAAATAAATGTGGATTAAACATTAATAATTTACTGAAGGTGCATTATAACATTTTTCAAATTCAGCACCAGGATGTCCGAGTGGTGAAGGTGTTGGACTTAAGATCCAGTGGACAGAAGTCCTCGTGGTTCAAACCCCACTCCTGGTAACTCTGTGTCCTTTCTTTCCCTACAATGTTCCAGAGTGTGGCTTTAAACTTATCATCTATCAGCATAAACAAGCAGATAATACCATAAGGCCGGGTTTCATGTCAGATCTGTGACTTGAATTATAAATAGGGCTGGGTATCATTAAGAAGTTGCCAATACAATACATATCTCGATACAGTACACTTTCGATTCGATACGATATGTTTTATTAACTTCTTGGGTTCTTTTTAAAGACAATGCAGTAAAGTGTGTTTACCTTGTTGACATGTTTCAGCTGCAAGCAATATCTTCAGAAGTGTCCTCGGTGTTGGTGGTGACGTGTCGTATATCAGCTGTTGTTACTTCCTGTGGGCGTGGTCAGACCTGATGGACCTGCAGGTGGCTCAGACTGACCACGCCTCCCGTCGCCCGGTGTCTCTGGAGGAGGGTGTCCCAGGTGTGTGAAAGGAGGAACGCTCCGTCATCACGGTTAATACTGTCTGTGCCTCGTTTCCTGATTTCATCGTCCTCCTTGATCCAGCGTTTGAACTTGTTGTTTTCTGATCCAATGACCCGAGCCCCGTCCAGATCCATAATGTGGTTGTTCCTTTTACAGAGTCTGATATGGTGGATTTTAGGTTTTCCTGTTGTGCTTTATCTTTTTGTGCTGAAGATGGCTCGCAGCCAGCAGCCGAAACATGTCAACAAGGTAAACACACTTTACTGCATTGTCTTTAAAAAGAAGTTAAAGTATATAAGAAGACAAAAATGAACATCTTTGGCACAATATGTTTCAAATCTGTTCGATACAGTTCAATAAAAAATAAAGACTAAATCATGGCTGTGATATTAAAAGTCTTTGTTAAACCACTTCTTGTGCAAAGTGAATATGAAAAACACCCATTTTAATCATTTAAAAGAGTGAAAATGTAAAATGTGTCACATCAACGACTTTCCTTCCTCTGAACAAGCAACAAAACTCTAGCACTGTAACAAAATAATTAGTAAAATATACCAAAAAATACTCTTGGTGATATATCTGTAGAGGAGCCCACGATATCGATACTGTATCATCACATTAAATGATACGATATATCAATATTTTGATATATTTGCACACCCCTAAGTATAAGCAATACAAACCTCTAAATAATCAAGTGAAAGGTATATAAGTTTAATGCCATACTGTGGGACATTACAGGCAGACCAAATAACATCTCCATGAGCTGTGAGACGCTGCAGAACATCCAGAACACTGCTAGATTATTTATATTAGATTTATATATTGAAACTTTGGAGCTGATGACATCAAAACTAACTGTGGGCATTGCTCTGTCTGATGTCAGTTTAGTCTTTAGTCTGAGCTTACTTTTAATAAAGAATTGACGTATCTGAAATTACAACAGAACAGCTGATATTTACTGTTAAACAAACGCCTAAAAACCCAGGAGTTTTCAGATGGATACGGATAAATATGAATACGGATTTGACAGCCTTTGCTAATACAGAAACTGTTGAACATTCCGCCATAGACGTACATGTAGAGCAGCTCCAGCACGATGCCAATGCAAAGTATCAATAGACCGCAACCTTTATGTCCCATTGCCATCTGCACTCATCAATATAATGACAAAAATCCTCTTAATCTCTAATAATCCTTTATAATATCACCTACACTTCTCTTCAGATTTGGTCCATATAGATGTGAAATTAAACTGGTCGTACGTGACCTTTGGCCTGCCCTGAATACAGCGTAAGTGTTATCAGCCGTGTGTGAGTGAAAGAGAATGCAGATATTATATAAGCATGTAAGCAGAATTAAATCAGTATAATACAAGGTGAGACAGCCCCTGCGCAGATCCGACCTGTAACTAGGCCTAGTGCCTGTGAAACATCAAGGCAAAGTAAACATGGAGACAAGAGCGAGCAGATCCTTCACCGGAAAAGTAACGTTTAACATAATCAAATTTACTGTTTTTTTGTGTGTTTTTTTTGACTAAAAATGCATAATGAAGAAGAAAAAACTTATATATATTGCACTTTTGGGGGGAAATTTATTTTATAAAATCAGAGACCAAGAACAGGCATTTCATGTTGAAAGTCAAGTTCAACAGACTGTTAATGTCACATATGAACAGTTCTTCAGATAAACTATACAATCCGTGTGTCATTCGTTTATTTGTTTTTCAATATAAAACCAAAAATAAGGAAATGAAAAAACAACAGTTTTCTTCATTATTTGTCTCCAAAACCAAAATGAAAAAACAGATAATTAGTTTTTTCAGTTTTCGATTTTGTGTTTAAATGAATAATGGAAAAAACGGATAACGACCCGTTTACGTGACTTCTGTGCCTGTAAAGGGTCCGAGCCTCAGCTTCAAGCTCCGACCCAGCTGTGGGCTGTGAGCCTCCGGTCTGGTCTCGGTCTGAGTCCGGGTTTGGTCCTACTCTGGTCCCGGTCTAGTCCTGGTCTGGTTCCAGTCTGGTCCCGCTCTCAGTCCCAGTCTGGTTCCGGTTTGGTCATGGACCTGGATCAGTCCTGGTTCAGTCTGTATGCAGTACAAAAGTCCGGCATTGACGTCACGAGAAACGGCCTTTATCCGTTTTTTCCATTATTCATTTAAACACAAAATCGAAAACTGAAAAAACGAATCATTATCTGTTTTTTAAGTTTGGTTTTGGAGACAAATAATGAAGAAAATAGTTGTTTTTTTCGTTTTCTTATTTATTTACTTCTGAGCAACTCCATGACCTCCGGAGGTAAACAGAGCGCCGCTTCCCCTTCTGTGTCGCTGTCGTCAGACTCAGCATCAGTTCCAGTTAGAATTATTCCGGCCTTTCTGAATCCTGACAGGATGATTTCAGTGTCAATGAAGTCCAGGCTTTGTCCATCCATCCAGTGACTTCAGAAAAGTTTCATGGTTTCATGGTTCAGGTGTCACAAGTTTCTTCTCATTCCAAACTTTCTTTATACTGCTCAATTATTGTTTTCGGCTGCAGTTTCCAATTTTGTCCTCACAATTTCGTATCTATTTGATTTAATATTTTTGTTTCCATTTTAGTACCGCTTTTTGGAACTTTTAAAGAGACTCACTAACACATAACCCTTTTTTATCCAGTCCAAATGTAAACACAAGATAATTTTTCTCATGCGGGCACAATCTTGTGGCACGAGATCTTGTACCATCCCTAGTAAAAGTAAAATACTGACAGTTCTGCTCTCCACTAAATACTGCAATAAAGATCATATTGTGAGCTGCATATCATGAACATATAACTTTAGTTTAATCCATTTGAGAGAAAAACACATGTATTTCACCTGCCCACAGATGCACAAACTGCTTCCTGCTGCACTTTTTTCACAAACTTAACAGTCTGTATTTTTGCTAAAATCGCCTAAAGTACGTCTGTTGGTGTCATCATGTTTGTTTTGGTTCGTTTGGCGCTGGCCTGTTCAAGATAACACACATGAACATTCACACAGACAGTGGCTCCCTCTTTTCTGCGTCACTCGAGGAAAAACTAAAACTAAAACACAACACTACCCACACCAGTCCATCTTTCCCGCAATCAGGGAATAATTTAGCTCCATAAAACGCTTCCGTATAAAAGCAAAATAGATGGAACCACAGCGCTGCCCTCTGATTGACGCAGGACCAATCACATGCAAACGGTTCTTGTCCAAATGAAATCGTTTAAGTTAACAGCTACATTTTACCTTTAGTTCAGCAGAGATTGGCAATTCCAGGGATGAAATTATCCACATGATTCTAGTGAAGGTGTGTGGAGCTTAAAAACTCAGTAGTGCACTTCACGAGGTGGAATAGTTTTCAATTTGAGAGAAAAACTCAGCCTAAATATGCAGGATTTGTGTGTTAAACATGTGTAAATGAAACAAAATACAACTCCAAGTGCGTTTTGTGATGAAGGGGTGTCAGATTATCGCGTTATGTTTTTTAATCGCGTTCATCTCATTTTTAATCTCTAACTTTACTGTTTCTGTACGCGAGTTGCCTTATTATAAAATCTGTTTTTATCGCTCCAGCAAAGAATTGCAATTTGTCATTCCCATTCCCGCCTGCATCTGCGATAAACCTGCACACGTCTGCTCTCTGAAAACATCGCGACACACAAAGACCGGACTCACCTTCAGCAGCAACATCCCTCTGTCACAGAAAGAACACTCATATTCCACTGAGACGTGTCCTTTAGTCCGACAGAAACTGAACCACATCAGCGTTTTTCTTTTCTCTGCTTAGTTTATGCAAATTAGCCATGTGGTTTTTAAGTTTCATTTCTGTGAGACTTGCACAAAAACTGCATTAAACACATGATAATGTCAAACGGGCTGATGTGGCTCTAGAGTGTTTATGTTTATATGTTGTAAAGTTAAGTTATTTATGCAGATTAGCAATAGTCATAATAATGATGATACTCATTATATAAAAATGTTAAAAATTAGTCGAAAATTGATTGTTAATTCTCCCGACAATCGATTAATAAAATTTCATGTGGACGTTTGCTTTCTTAAGCTCTATCAAACACAGAGAAACGGAAAGGAATTGTCTAAAATGTGTGTAAGATTAAACCACATCTGCAAATTCAGGCTGCTTAAAATATTTTTTATTAATGCCAAAATAAAATATCCAGCACAAATGATGTATGAGGAAAACATGAATCATTTGCAAATTTTACTTTACACTTATATTTAGTTAGCGGCACTGGAGTTTATCGTCTCACCCGCCCGCTCCCGCATCGTGAGCTTTCAGAATGTGTCCTGCACTGCACTGTTTTGCGTCGGGTCCCGCGGGTGCAGGGCTCTAACCTGATTTATTTTATTTGTATTTTCAAATTATTTAGAGTTTGACAAACGAACACAGCAGAATGTAAATGACTGCATCTGTTAAAGTTTGTTAAAACAAATAAATTTATAAAGTCACTTTTTTTGTTCTATATCAGCCTTTTGATCTGCCACAATAATGTTATAATGAATTTAAATGAATGGAAACTATTGTTGAAAAAAATTGAGGCTTTACTCTGCAATTTTTAGGTAAGATTAAAAAAAGAGATTAATTAGATGAATTATTTACAGATCATAATTAATTAATCTCTCAATTTTTTTAATCTCTTCACAGCACTAGTAAAAACGTGTGTAAATGTATGTATAAGTCAAAATAATTCAGTTTCTATTATGAGTTTCGACTATAAAGTGAATGAGGCTCTTCAAACAGACATAAGACTGAACACATTTGCTTCATTTGGCTCCATTGAACTTGATTTATAACAATTCCTCATCATCTTAACAATAACTTCATTTGTTCATTTGCCCGTCTCTTCATAATAAAATGACGCCCACCGACGGGAAGCGGCTTGATTCGATTTCCCAGAATGCACTGCTCTCCAACTAAATCACATGTTCATTTGGATCATTCACTAAAGGCTCGTTAAAGAGACAGACAGAACAATGGAGTGGGTAATTGTCACTTATATTAAAAACAAATCGTACAAAAAGTTTTAGCAAGAAAAACATGAACGAGTGGATAATGCTGCGAATAACTGCAAGATAGATCAGATTAAAGCCTTATTGTGGGATATTTCCAAGCAAAGCAATAGCATATCTAGGTAACCTACACCACAATACTTACATAAAGCACCAATATTTACTTTAAATTTTATAATTTTCTCTGTTACAAACATTTATGAACGGATGTTGCTGGAAAGTCTTAAGATCCAGTAGATTCTAGTCCTTGTGGGTTCAAACCTCACTCCTCGTGGGATATCTGTCTTAAATATGATGTTTCTTGAAGGCAAATCAGTCTTGTAGTTGACTTGTTGTTCTCTGTTTATGCTAAAAGTCACCTCTGCGTGAGCCTATATCTGTGTTTAACTTAAAAATACCAAACTGAGCTGTGCACTCTCCAGTCACTCCAGAGTCCACAATGATGAACTCTGTTACATTATACAGCATAGGTTGTATAGAGGATTGTCCAAAGAAAGACAAATACAGTGTTTGTCCTTTTCAAAATGTTGTGCACGCGTGACAAAACCATCCTCCTCCTAAGTAGAAACGCCCACTCGCCTCCTCTTTAAGGGCGAAGTATAGTTTTGCTTCTTCTTCATTTTTGATTTATGGGCAGCGTTGAGGTCTATGCGCTGCAGAGTAATTCACCGCCACAACACTAGGAGGCTACGATTTAAACCTGGCGTTTGTGTAAACCAGGGGGCAGCAACCTAAAATACTCAAAGAGCCAGAGCCACAAAACCCTTTTGACATCTAAACTGAGGATAACTGCAAATATATATATATATATATATATATTATATATCATATATATATATATATATATATATGGTCGATGTGTATGACCTGCAGATTTATAATCTCTAAAAAATTTCACATGAAACATCTTCAACTCGATAGAAGCACAGAACAGACTCAGCATCAGCAGCACATCCTCTGTCACAGAGAGAACACTCATATTCCACTGAGTCATGTTCTTTAGTCCAACAGAAGCTGAACCACGTCAGCGCACAAGCAGCTGTTGAGCTGTTTTTTTCAGTGCTTATAGTTTATGCAAATTAGTCATGTGGTTTTAAGTTTCGTCTCTGTAAAATGTAAACAAATGTGCCCAAAGCTGCATTAAACACTTTATCATCAATGTATATTTGATTTTTCCTCGAAGAGAAAAGAAACAAACTTAAATTATCCACCCACATTCACATCTGTCAATGGATTGTGGACGCCTGGGCTAAGGGATCAGTCTCAAGTGTCGTCCGTTTGTTTCACTTAATGCACCTTATAATCAATGCAACTTATGTATGAAAATAGATGAAAGAATTCAACATTATTGATACTAGGACCAAACCAGGACAAGACCGGAATAAACCGGACCAAACCACTACCAAACCAGAACCAAAATAGGACTAAACCAGGGCCAAATTGGGGCTAAACCAGGACTAATAGAAACTGAACCGAACTGTTACTTTTTTAAATCTACTCTCATACGACTACTACTACTACTACTACTACTACTTCTACTACTACTACTACTGCTGCTGCAAAACAATGTCATTTGGTTCGTACGTCGGCCGCATACACAGAGCGATAGATAGAAAGAGAGAGTGAGAGTAAAAAAGAGTGAGAGAGTGGAGAGAGGAGCGTGTGCACAGATCAATACCGGGCTCCTAAGTGTGATTGGTCACTGTTTGTTGACTGAGTTTTATTCACGGGGGGACATCACCGAGCTTTTCAATCAGCAACGCAGCCAGGTACACACAAAACACACAGAGAGAGAAGGAAGAGACGGAGAAAAGAGAGGAAGAGAAAGAGAGAAAGAGAGGAGGAGGGGATAAAGAAAGACAGAAGAAAGATGGAGAGAAAAACAGAGCGATAAAGAGACAGAGAGAAGGAGAAAACCTGCTGTATTTTTTGGTGCATTATTGTTCTGCATAAGGTTAGATTTAAAGACTAAAAGACTGACTAAACCAGAGACTAAACCAGGACTAAAGGCAGGACTACCAGGACTAAACCAGGACTAAAGCAGGACTAAACCAGACTAAAGCAGACTAAAAGACAAGGACCAGGCTAAAAGGACTAAAGCAGGACTAAACCAAACCAGACTAAACCAGGGACTAAACCAGGACTAAACAGGACTAAACCAGGACTAAAAGGACTAACCAGGACTAAACCCTAAAGACTAAAGGACTCTAAAGCAGACTCAGGACTAAAGCAGGACTACTAAAGCAGGACTAAAACCAGGACTAAACCAGGACTAAACCAGGCAGGACTAAACCAGGACTAAACCAAAACCAGGACTAACTACGGAGGACTAACCAGGCAAGGACTAGCAGACTAAAAGGACTCCAGGACTAAAAGCAGGACTAAAGACAGGACTAAACCAGGACTAAGGCACAGGACTCAGGACTACCCTAAAAGGACTACCAGACCAGACAAACCAGACTAAAGCAGGACTAAACCAGGACTAAACCAAGACTAAAGCAGGACTACCGACTAACTAAACGGACTAAACAGGACTAACAGGACTAAACAGGACTAAACCAGGACTAAAGCAGGACTAAACCAGGACTAAGCAGGACTAAACCAGGACTAAAACAGGACTTAAACAGGACTAAACCAGGGACTAAACCAGGACTAAACCAGACTAAACCAGACTAAACAGGACAGACTAAAAGACTAAAAGAGAAACCAGGACTAAAGCAGACTAAACAGAGACTAAAGCAGGACTAAACCAGGACTTAAACCAGGACTAAACCAGACTAAACCAGGACTAAACCAGGACTAAAAGGCAGGACAGGACTAACCAGGACTAAACCAGACTAAAGCAGGACTAAACCAGGACTAAAGCAGACTAACCAGACTAAACCGACTAAACCAGGACTAAACCAGGACTAAACCAGGACTAAACCAGCAGGACTAACTAAAGCAGGACTAAACCAGGACTAAAGCAGGACTAAACCAGGACTAAAGCAGGACTAAAACCAGGACTAAACCAGGACTAAACAGGACTAAAAGACTAAAGCAGACTAAACCAGGACTAAAGACAAACTAAAACCCAGGACTAAACCAGGACTAAAACCAGGACTAAAGCAGGACTAAACCAGGACTAAACCAGACTAAAGCAGACTAAACCAGGACTAAACCAGGACTAAACCAGGACTAAACCAGGACTAAACCAGGACTAAAGCAGGACTAAACCAGGACTAAACCAGGACTAAACCAGGACTAAACCAGGACTAAACCAAGACTAAAGCAGGACTAAACCAGGACTAAAGCAGGACTAAACTAGGACTAAAGCAGGACTAAACCAGGACTAAAGCAGGACTAAACCAGGACTAAACCAGGACTAAACCAAGACTAAAGCAGGACTAAACCAGGACTAAACCAGGACTAAACCAGGACCAGGACTAAAACCAGGACTAAAGCAGGACTAAACCAGGACTAAACAGGACTAAAGCAGGACTAAACCAGGACTAAAGCAGGACTAAACCAGGACTAAACCAGGACTAAAGCAGGACTAAACTAGGACTAAACCAGGACTAAAGCAGGACTAAACTAGGACTAAACCAGGACTAAAGCAGGACTAAACTAGGACTAAACCAGGACTAAATCAGGACTTAACAAGGACTAAACCAGGACTAAACCAGGACTAAATCAGGACTAAACCAGGACTAAGCCAGGACTAAAGCAGGACTAAACCAGGACTAAATCAGGACTTAACAAGGACTAAACCAGGACTAAATCAGGACTAAAGCAGGACTAAACCAGGACTAAATCAGGACTTAACAAGGACTAAACCAGGACTAAACCAGGACTAAATCAGGACTTAACAAGGACTAAACCAGGACTGAACTAGGGCTGAATCAGGACTAAACCAGGACTAAATCAGGACTAAATCAGAACTAAACCAGGACTAAATCAGGACTAAAACACCACTAAACCAGGACTAAAACAGGACTAAACAGAACTAAACCAGGACTAAACCAGGATTGAACTAAAACTAAACCAGGACTAAACAAGGAATAAATCAGGACTAAACTAAAACTAAACCAGGACTAAACCTGGACTAAACCAGGACTAAATCATGATGAGACCAGGACCAAGCCAGAACTGAACTAGGGCTGAATCAGGACTAAACCAGGACTAACTCAGGACAAAATCAGGACTGAACTAGGACTGAACCAGGTCTAAACCAGAACTGAACCAGGGATAAACCAGGACTACACCACAACTACACCATAACTAAACCAGGACTAAACCAGGACTGACCCAGATCTAAAGCAGGTCTAAACCAGGACTGAATCAGGACTAAACCAGTACTAAACTAAAACTAAACCAGGGTTAAACCAGAATAAAAACAGGACCAAACCAGGACTAAACCAGGACTGAACCAGGACTAAACCACGACTGAGCCACGAATAAACCAGAACTTATCCCAGGACTGAACCAAAACTGCACCAGGACTAAAACAGGATCAGATCAGGACCAATCCAAAGACTGAACAAGGACCAAATGAGAACTAAACCAGAACCAAACCAGGACTAAACCAGGACTGAACCAGGGCTAAACCAGAACTAAACCAGAATCAAAACAGGATTAAACTAGAACCAAACAAGATCTAAACCAGAACCAAACCAAGACTAAAGCAGGTTGAGACCAGGACTAAACCTGGACTAAACCAAGACTAAACTAGAACCAAACCAGAACTAAATGAGAACCAAAACAGGACTAAACCATGATGAGATCAGGACCAAACCAGAATCAAACCAGGACTAAACCAGGACAAAATTAGAACCAAATCAGGACCAAACCAGGACTAAATTAGAACCAAACCAGGACTAAACTAGAACAAAACCAGGACTAAACCAGGATCAAACCAAGACTAAACCAGTACCAAAACAGGACTAAACTAGAACTAAACCAGGGTTAAACAAGGACCAAACCAGGGTCGAACCAAAACTACACCAGAACTAAACCAGGACTGAACAAGGGCCAATTCAGAACTAAACCAGAACCGAACCAGGACTAAACCAAGACTATACCAGTACCAAAACAGGACTAAACTAGGACTAAACTAGGACTAAACCTAACTAAGACAGAACCAAACCAGGACTAAACCAGGACCAAAAATAAAACAAGACTAAACCAGGACTAAACCAAAACTAAACCAGGACCAGGCCAGGACAAAATGAGGAATAAACCAGGACTAACTAAAACTGATCTGAATGCGTTAGAAAAGGGTTTATATATTTTTCCTGACACCAATTTTTTGAAAAACGCTAAAAATCTGATTTATTTCTTATTTTCTTTTTTCCTCCAGTTACCAAACCCACTCCCCCGTACGAGCAAACGCACCCACAGCTCACACACGCGCCAATATTTACTCCAAAACCTCCAACAGCAAAAGGGAAAAACCATTAACGCCGCACTTCACATGATCAAAAATCCACTGGCCCGAGGGAGAAACAGAACCATTATCTTTGTCTCTCCAAAACACAAAACCAAAACAGGAAGTCACACACAGGAAGAGGAAAAGAACAAAATCTGCATCAAAATTTACATAATATAGACTCAGAAACAAGGATCAAACCAGGACTAAAGCAGGAGTAAACCAGGACTAAACCAAAACTAAAGCAGGAGTAAACCAGGACTACATCAGGACTGAACAAGGACTAAACCAGCACCAAAACAGAACTAAACCATGGCCAAACCAGCACTAAACAAGATCCAAACCAAGACCAAACCAAGACTACACCAGGACTAAACCAGGACTAAATCAAAACTAAAGCAGGAGTAAACCAGGACTACATCAGGACTGAACAAG
>NW_026571299.1:9743379-10008379 GCF_026225935.1 Boleophthalmus pectinirostris
TAGCCCAGCTTTAGTCCTGGTTTTAGTCCTGGTTCAGTCCCACTTTAGCCCTGGTTTTAGTCCTGGTTCAGTCCCACTTTAGCCCTGGCTTTAGTCCTGGTTCAGTCCTGCTTTAGTCCTGGTTCAGTCCTGGTTTCAGTCCTGGTTCAGTCCTGGTTCAGTCCTGGTTCAGTCCTGTTTTAGTCTTGGCTTTAGTCCTGGTTCAGTCCTGATTCAGTCCTGGGTCAGTCCTGCTTTAGTCCTGCTTCAATCTTGGTTCAGTCCTGGTTTGGTCCTGGTTCAGTCCTGGTTCAGTCCTGCTTTAGAACAGCTTTAGTCCTGGTTCAGTCCTGCTTTAGTCCTGGTTCAGTCCTGCTTTAGTCTTGGCTTTAGTCCTAGTTCAGTCCTGATTCAGTCCCACTTTAGCCCTGGTTTAGTCCCGGTTCAGTCCTGGTTCAGTCCTGCTTTAGTCCTGGTTCAGTCCTGGTTCAGTCCTGCTTTAGTCTTGGCTTTAGTCCTAGTTCAGTCCTGATTCAGTCCCACTTTAGCCCTGGTTTAGTCCCGGTTCAGTCCTGGTTCAGTCCTCCTTTAGTCCTGGTCCAGTCCCACTTTAGCCCTGCTCTATTCCTGGTTCAGTTCTCCTTTAGTCCTGGTTCAGTTCTCCTTTAGCCCAGTTTTAGTCCTAGTTCAGTCCCGCTTTATCCCTGGTCTATGCACACAGACACACACACGCACACACACACACACACACACACACACACACACACACACACACAGGGAGGAGGGGGGGAGCACGAGCCTCAGCCTCACGCGCACACTCGCACGCGCCGCAGCAGCAGCAGACTAGACAGACGTCTGGCTTTGCTTCGCTTTTGCCCGAATGACGAAGCGGCGATAAACTTGAGCTCCCAGCGCCTCTCCACCGCGCACAAACACGACTTCACCTGCATTTTCCACCCGCACACTTCCCCCTCCACCTTTTATGCTCGATTCGGGAAACATTTAGCGTTAAAATTCACAAGAAAAACCCCAGCAAAACGCCGAAATTTGCCCAGTAAAGCTGTAAAACAAGACAGTGATAGTGACTGGAGGCTGTCAGGGATGAATGCAGTCAAATTCCCAGCTTAACTTTCTAATAATTAACTTAAAAGTGACCTTAAATACACATATAAACATTTAAAACATCTGCAATTCCAATTTTATGCAATTTTATAGTTTTTTTTAATTATACGTCTTGTCGCGTTCACCCACAATAAACAACATCAAGTGATTAGCGTAATTAAAATAATAGTTACAAGGCTATTATGATGGATTTAAGTCAAGGGTTAACAACTATCATTAAAACTGGTAAGATAATAATTGTGTAATAATGACATAAGTGCTCGTTTCAGTTTGTAACTCTGCGTTTAAGGTGAGAAAATCGCTTTCATGTCGGTATTCAGCCATGCTTCTTTGACAGTGGATATATATAAGAGCTCGAAAAGTCATCCAAGTGCTAAATAAGCAGTTTTGTTTGAGCAAACTACGAGAAATACACCTGGAAGTTGTGTCTGTGCAGCTGTGGTGAAAATGCACGAGAAATAACCAAAGATTACAGCAACTAAACAGCGATCAAGTTCATCAGACAGGCTTGCACGCCGAAAAACACAAGTTACGTGACATAGAAAATAAAAAAAATTAAAAGAAAGTGAAAATCGTGGAGGGACTTACTGATTTCCATGGTCTGGAGTGAAGTGTAGCGCTTGCAGTTACACGTACAGGAGACATTGGCGGTCGTGGCGTTTAAAACACCCATGAAGTTCAACATCAAATCGTCCTAAAATGCATGAATACTCCCCGGAGAAGTGAGAAGATCTACGAGACGAGACGGGTCCGCGCCGGGGGTGGGAATGCGGAGGAGAGAGCAAGAGCGACCCAATCCGCACCGCCAAACTCCCCGCTAGTCGCTTCCCCTTTTCGGCCACCCCTTTACGCACCGCCCGGCCGTCCTTCCTCCACCTCCGGGTCTCTCCTCCTCTTCCTTTCCCCAAAAATAAGTCAGGATCCAGTCTCTAAATAACGGGTTAAAGGCTGCGGAGGGGCTTTAACGCCATGTTTAGAGCGGATTTCGTCTCGTCGCGGTGGTGGCTCCGGCGGCGGTGGCTGCTGCGCTCGGCTCAAGTGCGAGTGAGTGACCGGCGTCTGTCTGAGCTGTCTGCCCGCTCGCAGCGCCTGTCTCTGGGGAGTTCTCCAGGCTCCCTCCGCCCTCTGTCTCTCCACACGGCTGCGGCTGGCGGTGGTGGCGGCGGTGGAGGTGGTGGTGGTGGAGGGGACAATGTTTTGTGTCTCGCTCGCCTCTTTCACCTTGTCACCCCGCATTCGCGATTACCATATTATGCAAAATATTGTAATTGAATTGTTTATTTCAATAGTATTTGCATAAATGTGTAATTGGTCTGATCAGTCCTGGATGCAGGTGCTCATATGGCTGATGATAACATTTGAAACATGCTTTTAACATAGAGTGACCCACGGTTTAGGTGTTTGGTAATCATACAATTGTGAAACGAGTGCGTATTTAAGGAAATTTTTATTCATTTTTAAGCAGCTTTTCTGTATTTTACCTTAACAAATGATCATTTATGTCTCTTTTTACTGTTGACAAGGATCAAATTGTTCAAAAACAGAGACACCTGAGACATTTGTTGTATAAAACTGGGACAAATCAATAGTTTTGGATAAAATGTTCTGCAACAGGGGACACAGGGCTCAAATTTGGGACTGTCCCGGGTAAACAGGGACGTCTGGTCACTCTGTTTTAAGGTAATGACTTTTAGGCCTAGATCTGGATCTTTACAGTCTTGCATAATGACTAGTGCTGTCACAATATAGACATTTCAAACTCGATTTTGATTCTAAAGAATATAGAGTCTGATATCCCGATGATAATATAAAACACAAGTGCAACAGCAGTTCGTAGTACTTTCTTTTATATTCCCATGTGTCTTATATCTGTGTAATCCCCAGTGTTGGGGAGTAACAGATTACATGTACCGGAGTTACGTAATCAGAGTACAAATTATGAGTAACTGTATTCAGTTACAGTTACTGTTTTAATGAGTGGTAATTGGATTATAGTTACTTTGTTGAAATAAATACTAAAGCAGGACTAAAACTGGATTTAACAGGACTAAACCAGGACTAAACCAAGTCTAAACCAGGACTAAACCAGGACTAAAGCAGGACTAAAACCAGGACTAAACCAGGTCTAAACCAGGACTAAACCAGGACTAAACCAGGTCTAAAACAGGATTTAACAGGACTAAATCATGCTGCACGGACCATGTCTCCTCGTCTTCTATCAATAATATTTTTAATTTGGTTCAGTAAAGTCTGGGCTTTTCATTTTCTTTTATCAGACAAAACATCTTATGTTATGATTTCCTCGTCTTTGCTTCTCTACAACAAATCAAGTAATCCAAAGTATTCAGATTATGTTACTCACTTTAAGTAATTTAATGAATTACGTTACAAACTACATTTTGGTGTGTGTAATCTGTAATCTGTAGGGGAATACATTTTAAAAGTAACACTCCCAACACTGGTAATCCCCCAGTGGTCCAGTTGCGTAAACTAGTGTTTGTGCTCTTATACTTGCTCTGATTCAGCTCAAGATCATTCTAAAGCTTCAGGAAAGGTTAAATTTCTATCCTGTGAATGTGACTTTTTTAGTATCAATACCTGCTCGAATTGAGAATCCAGAATCTGATTTCCAATACTTTGACAACCCGTATAGTGAGTAGTGGAGTGTAGAAGTGAAACAACATGTGCTTAATTAGGTCTATATCCAGTGTTCGTGAAGGTTACTTTTAAAATGTATTCCCCTACAGATTACAGATTACATACCCCAAAGTTTGTAACGTAATCCATTAAATTATTTAAAGTGAGTAACCTAATCTGAATACCTTGATATTGTCGTGCTTTTTAAAACTACATGAATGTAACAACCGCATCCTGAAAATTCTTGTTTGTTCTCTTCAAATTGTCTGTCTCCATGAACAGACTTTTGTTTACTGTAGAGAAGCAAAGATGAGGAAATCTTAACATAAGATAAGTCTGCTTAAAGACAATAAAAGCCCAGTCTTTAACCGTATTAAAAATATTATTGATAGAGAAATGATTTTTATATGAGATCACTGCTGCCTTAAATTATGTCCACCTACTGTTATGTGTCATATTGTTTAGACTTGATTTAGTCCTGGTTTTAGTCCTGGTTTAGTCCTAGTTTTGTCCTGGTTTTAGACCTGGTTTTAGTCCTGGTTTAGTCCTGGTTTAGTCCTGGTTTAGGCCTGGTTTAGACCTGGTTTAGTCCTGGTTTTAGACCTGGTTTAGTCCTAGTTTAAACCTGGTTTAGTCCTAGTTTAGACCTGGTTTAGTCCTGGTTTAGTCCTGGTTTTTAGTCCTGGTTTAGTCCTAGTTTAAACCTGGTTTAGACCTGGTTTAGTCCTAGTTTAGACCTGGTTTAGACCTGGTTTAGTCCTAGTTTAGACCTGGTTTAGTCCTGGTTTTAGACCTGGTTTAGACCTGGTTTAGTCCTGGTTTTAGACCTGGTTTAGACCTGGTTTAGTCCTGGTTTAGTCCTGGTTTAGTCCTAGTTTAGACCTGGTTTACAGTAGACCTGGTTTAGTCCTGCTTTTAGTTCTGGTTTAGCCCAAAATGAGAAAACAGAAACATACCGCCATGTAATCCATTTATTTCAACAAAGTAACTGTAATCCAATTACCACTCACTGAAACAGTAACTGTAACTGAATACAGTTACTCATAATTTGTACTCTGATTACGTAACTCCGGTACATGTAATCTGTTACTCCCCAACACTGATTATATCAGGGATGTTTTTAGTAGTTATATTGTGTATTGTCTTGTACTCTGATTGTCCTCGTCTATTTGTGTACAGCACTTTGGCAGCTGTGAAGTTTTAAAGTGCTTTATAAATAAAGTTGGCATGGTATGGTATGATATGGATGCACCGATACCGATACTGGTTTCAGGTATCAGCCCCATACTTTGTTATATACTCGTTCTCGTACTTGTTAAACGTCTGTCGATACCACGCACCGATACCAGTATTACACGACACTACACAAAATCACTGGTCACGTTGAAGATGCTCATTTCTTGTTCAAGCGACTTCAGATGTCTAGGGCAGGCATGTCCAAACTACGGCCTCTGGGCCAAATGCGGCCCTCGGACAAATTTTTCTTGGCCCTCAGGCTTCCAGGTGATTTGACCCAAATAACCTTGCATCAATTAAAAATGAACTTTTTACTGCAAGTTTTTTGGAAAATCTACTCTGATAAAGCCAATATTGAAGATTTAATGTGTGGTTTGAGGATTTTAGAGTGAATAAAGACTCATGGCTCATTCTAACGTGTTAAACATGCACATGTTTCAATTATTCACTGTATTGAGCACCAGTCTACGGCCCTCGATCGGCCCTCTGCTTCATCTGTGTTTAGAAATGTGGCCCTTGATGAAAAAAGTTTGGACACCCCTGGTCTAGGTGGAGACAAAGAGTCAGAAGATATGGCTAGTCATATGCGCAAATAATGCTCAATCATCAGCAGTTTGGAAGTATTTTAGTATTGGGGATGACGAAAGGAGTAAGGCGGATGGCAAATTATGTAGTGCCAAGGTGTCGGGAGGTGAAAGGGAAAAAAAAAACATTTGAAGACACACCACAGTGATAAGTATGTCGAGGTCACTAGCCGTCAATAGCCAACTTTAACCGAAGTTTTCAAGAAGTGAGAGAAAACGTCCAAAGATAGCACTCGGACAACAAAAATAACTGAGGCTCTGTGGACAGATGAGGCATTTATTCTTCATCAGGTTGTACTCCAGACAAAGCCATTTCGAGGCCATCACAAAAAAAATTTAGTTCATGTTGTCCTCCAAGACAACGCAAGAAATATGACTTGGGGCATGAGTAATGCTGGACTCCCTAGCCTGTGTTGCGCCGCTTATTCTCTCCATCCAAAGTATCGGTATTGGTACTCAGTATCGGCAAGTACAGAAATGATTATACTTGTACTCGTATTGGTTTTCAAAAAAGTGTTATCGGTGCATCCCTAGTCCATATAGCCCGAAAATAAATGCAACAAAACATCTAAAATCTCTAAAATGTCTATTTACTACGTAGACAATATTATAAGGTGATACTCTGTGCTGCCATTGTGCTCTTGAGCAATAGTCTTCTTCCTCATACTGATCACGCAGCAGACTTATTTTGACTTCAAGAGCTGCTTATACAAGATATTTGTAATAGGACAAGATCAATTTTACTCAAATACATCGGAAAAAAATCTGAAAAAAATCAAGTGTCTCCTCTTCTGCATTCGACCCATCTTCAGTGCCTCTGGGTCAAATGTGGAGTTCAGAGTTCACAGTACAGCACAGTTTTAAACCCGTCTCCATATTTTGAGCCCAGTTTGCTGAAGATGAGTCTATATATTCAGGCCTGTGGACAGAAACTTGGGGGCCCGGGACAAGAAGAATTCGTGTATCATTCGAATATAAATAAAAATAAGAAAACGAAAAAACAACAGTTTTCTTCATTATTTGTCTCCAAAACCAAAATGAAAAAAACAGATAATGATTTGTTTTTTCAGTTTTCAATTTTGTGTTTAAATGAAGAATGGAAAAAACGGATCATGACCGTTTCCCGTTTACGTGACGATCTGTGACTGCGATGCCGGACTGAACCAGGACTGATCCAGGCCCGGGACCCGACCGGGACCAGAGCGGGACCAGAGCGTGACCAGACCGGGACCAGACCAGGACCAGACCGGGACCAGAGCGTGACCAGACCAGGACCAGACCGGGACTGAGATCAGAACTGAGACCGGGACCAGAGTGGACTCGGAGCTTTGACTCCGAGCCTCAGCTTCAAGCTCCGGCCCTGCCGTGGGCTCTGAGCCTCCGGCCTGGTTTTGGTCTGGTGCCGCTCTGGTCCTGCTCTGGTCCCGCTCTGGTCTCGGTCTGGTCCCGCTCTGGTCCCGGCCTGGTTCCAGTCTGGGCACGGTCTGGTCCCGGTCTGGTCTCGGTCTGGTCCCGATCTGGTCCCGGTCTGGTCTTGGTCTTGTCCCGGTCTGGTCTCGGTCTGGTCCCGGTCTGGTCCCGCTCTGGTCTCAGTCTCGGTCTGGTTCTGCTCTGGTCCTGTTCTGGTCTCAGTCTCGGTCTGGTCTCAGTCTGGTCCCGGTCTGGTCCCGGCCTGATCTCGCTCTGGTCTTGCTCTGGTCTCAGTCTCGGTCTGGTCCCGGTCTGGTCCCGGTCTGGTCCCCGCCTGGTCTCGGTCTCATTCCTGCTCTGGTCTCGGACTGGTCTGGCCTGGTCTCAGTCTCGGTCTGGTCCCGGTCTGGTCCCGGTCTCAATCCCGCTCTGGTCCCGGTCTGGTCTCGGTCTCAGTCCCGGTCTGGTTCCAGTCTGGTTCCAGTCTGGTCCCGGGCCTGGAACAGTCCTGGTTCAGTCCGGCATCGCAGTCACAGATCGTCACGTAAACGGGAAACGGTCATGATCCGTTTTTTCCATTCTTCATTTAAACACAAAATTGAAAACTGAAACAACAAATCATTATCTGTTTTTTCATTTTGGTTTTGGAGACAAATAATGAAGAAAACTGTTGTTTTTTCATTTTCTTATTTTTGGTTTTATATTGAAAAACAAATGAACGAATGACACAAGGATTAAGAAGCGTCACATGGAGCCCCTCTAATATAAAATAATAGAAAGAGAGTCCAATTCTGGGTCCCTAAAACTCTGGGGCTCGGGACCATAGACCCCTTGCCCCCCCCCCGTCTGTCTACTTCTCTATATATAGTGCTTGTTGATGGGGAAACCATGTTAACCACATTATTTTGTTTGTTTCCTCAGAAAAGCCAAACCTGGAGCCGGATTTGGTTTCATTTCAGCGTTTTCAGTGGACACATTTGGTGAGGTCAGCCCTGTCTGAACAGTCTGAAACACTCTCGCATTTGTATCACATTAGAGCTTTACAAGTCTGATGTCTGAAAACTACTCCAAGAAGTACAATTTTATTAAGTTACACTAATGCAGTGTGCAAAGAACTGAATACTCATACTTATCCCCACACTACAGACAGACGGATCGATACCAGAATATAAATACTTAGATATTCACTGAGGTATTGAAAAGTGATATTCAAAAGTTCTCAAAAAATAGATAAATAGAACCCTGCGGTGAATAAAAGGATGCGGCGAATATATGGACGGATTCTTTGTTTGGCACATTGTCCGCACATCTAAACCAAACTCAAATTCACAGAGGCCAAAATTAAAAACTGGGACTAAATTGTGGGCCAAACTAAATATTTATTGAAAATTTTCAACAACATCTGCATGTTTTCTCTTCTTTCAAGATATGTAATGTTAAATCGTTTCTTATTAAAATAAATGTTGAATAATAGTTTTGCTCTAACATTGAACAAAGAACAAACATAATACAAAATTATAACAAAATTTTAAATAAATAATGTCTCTATAGTCTATTCGTAACCAGTGGGGCAGCTCTAATACATGTTTGATATGATCTCGCGGGCCAATTATAATTGTACCGTGTGCCAAATTTGGTCCCCAGGCCTGAGTTTGACATGTCTGATATAAACGGTCTATTGTTTGGCAACACAGCAGATACGAGCAGCCTGAGTGCAGAAAGACGTCGCTGTCTGTGCGGTCACACATGGATCTAGGGTTCACATGAAGTTGCTGCACGAGCTCGCGATATTGTCAGCGCACTTAAACAGTTTATCGCCGTGTGATAAAATAAGTCATGCTGCTAAATGAACATGAGTGAGGGGGATACATCTTACCCGTGTGTGTAAATGACGAGAAGAAACGTCTCAAACTTCAGTACCCGGATATCCCCGCTCCCGAGAGAGTTTCAAATCTGCTGAAATCCTCCATGACACTGACATGATACAGACGAGACAGCGGCTCTTTCTTCAGGAGACATGTGCAGTAGAGCGAGGGAAGAGATGTTGGTGATGCGTGGAGGAAGATGCTCGTTTGATTGTGTTTTGAAGTTATTTTGCGCTTCATGCACACACCCTCTTCACGGAAAACACACGAAAAAATTTTGTTGATGAAGCTTTTAAGTTAACGGCGATTGATGTGGATGTGGAAGAAGGAAACAGAGCTGCTGCACGTGAACTCGACATCAGTGAGTTGATGGTGAGACGTTGGCGACGGCAGCGATGAACTGACTCAATGCAAAAAGATGACAAAAGCTTTCAGAGGCGATAAAAGCAGACGGCCCGGACTTGAAAAAGATCTTGAAGACGTGGACACCTGCGGCTTATATTCAGGTGCTGCCTATATATGTACAGTTTTAAAAATTTTGTTAAAATTTACTTGATGCGGCTTATATTCAGGTGCGGAAAATACGGTATGTACACTTCTGGAGATGGGAAGTCACCTACAAACCGTTTTTGCACCATGGACCGGTTTAATGTCAGACAATATATTCACGGACCGGCCTTTAAGGTGTGGTGGATAAATATGTCAAAATAAAATGATACGAACAACACAAAAACTGTGGCATTTTGTAAATATAATAATAAAAGTTTCCAAAGACGTCTGTTTTTTACTAATTTTGCAGCTTGTGGGTTTTATATTAGCGTCAATTTATCATATGACCAAAACAAGGAGTCATAAACTGGATGTAACAGAGAGAATTTGGTCATTTTTCAAAATAAAACATTATTCAGACTCGGATAATAAATAAAACAAAAATAATGTAAGTTATTTATTCTTTCTGTGAGGCCCGGAACCAAAGAGAAAAATAGGTTTTACGCCATATTGCGGATGTTTATAGCCAAAGGAACCGCATTTCCATGGAAACAAGCAGGAGCTGGACCTCTTCCATGCCAAAATAAGAGTCAGGTTTGTGGAGATGCAAGCCCACTCTAGTAAGTAAGTGCAATCAAAACACTTAAAGTAAAATAAGATGCTTTTATCTCAGTCTATTTTTCAACTAAAATGTGACATACTGTGGATTTAAAGCTGACTTATTTAGCAAAATCAGCTTTATAGACTTTATAGAACTTTCACCGTGTTGTACAGTAGTTGTTTCCATTTCTCATTTCCTCTCTCAGAGTTTTGTACTTATTCATGTCTGTTTGAGTAATCTTTATTCTCCTGTATTCCAGCAGAATCAGAATCAGAACTGAGACACGCAGCCGACCACAGGTATTCGATTCGCCCACTGCTCAGTACTTCCTTCGTCCTCCAGATTTTATTTTCGTAATTGGTGATGCACGTAGGATTCAGATGTGACGCACAATCTCGGAATCCTACAAAAATGATATATAAGTAATAAAAACTCGACTCAAATAAAGTGATGCGCAGTTATCCACAAGAGGTGTCGACAGCTGCACGGCTCTTTATTGTGATGAAGTTTACGGCGCGACGTCAAGGCCCCACAGTTTTCTAACACGGAAATCAGTGAACTGTTTGTTTTATTAAGTCGTTTTAGATCAATGTTGCAATTTAAAATGTCCAAATTACAAAATAACGATCCACTGGGCTTGTATAGCAGACATTAAAGGGCCCATATTACACTATTTTCTGATCTCTTGTGTTGTTTCCTCATCATAAACAGACTTGGAGTTGTGTTTTGTTTCATTCACACATGTTTAGGCTCTGCTCCACCTTGTGATGTCATGTGGTAATCCAAGAAATTCTCTATTGTGTTTTTAAACTCTATACACCTTCGCTAGAATCATTTGGATAATTTCAGCCCTGGAATTGCCCATTTTTACTGAACTGAAAGGTAAAATCTAGCTGTTAACTTGAAAACTATCAATACATGACATCACAAGGTGGAACAGAGCATTTTGAGCTTTGGAGACGTAAATAGACTAACAAACCGGGGTTACTCAGATATGTGTAAATGAAACAAACACAGCTCCGGGTCTGTTTTTGATGAGGTAACAACATTATAACATGACTCAATGCTCACAAGAGTCCAATTTATGTAATAGACCTTTAATACACACTACCAAAAGTTTTAGAACACCATCGTTTTTCCAGTTATTTATTCCAATTCAACTCAAGCAAGTCCAATGAAGAGCTTGAAATGGTACAAAAGGTAAGAACTGAACAGACAGAGGTTAAAAAAAAGATAAAAGATACAAAACACAAGTCCAAGCTCTGCCAAACTACCTCAGGAAAAAAGAACAAGATGGTAAAACTTGAAAACATGGAGCGTCCAGCACAGTGTCCAGACTTAAACCCCATCGAGCTGGTTTGGGATGAACTGGACAGAAGAGTGAAAGTCAAACAACCTGCAAGTGCCACACATTTATGGGAACTTCTGCGACAGACTTGGGAAGAACTTTCTGAAGAATATTTGTTTATTTCTATTGTAAAAAGAACGAGCCACGAGTGTGTTCAGCTGTTATATCTGCCAAAGGTCGACACTTTCATGAATCGAAAGTTTAGAATACGTTTTGGTCGACAGTAAACAGTAAAAAAAATTGAAAAAGTGTGGTGTTCTAAAACTTTTGACTGGTAGTGTATATTATAGTTTGTAGTTTAGATCAGACCTGGGAATTGCTCAACTCCTGGGCCACTACAGTCCTTTGGTTGACTCTGACAGGCTCATTTAAGATAATTTGGAATCACAAAATAAACATATTTTATAATTTTACCTCATGCATGGACTATTTTAGAGGTGTTTTTTAAATTTATGTACAAAACGACACAATATGTAAATCAAGACGTGTGCGTAAAATTAATATTACGCAGAATTTAGTTAAGCATTTTGGCACGACCCTCAAAAATATTTTCTGTTTCTCATGCCCCGTGGAAAAAATAATCACCCACCATTGGTTTAGAGTTTATTTGCAGATTCATTCAAGCTGAGGTGTCGCAAATGTGGCAAATCATCGACGAGTTTCAGTGCATTTCAACAAAACTTAGTGGTATCTATATTGGACTGAAATCGCAGTACCTTTTATTACTTTGACTGAAACAAAAATTGCCCATCACATCTTCTGTCTGAACCATGAACTCAAATCCTCCCATCTTCTTTTTTCGTCTTTTTTTTTTTCCGCAATTGTCTGAAAACTCTTATGCAACTTCATCATAATTGCAGACCAAGAACATGGCAGACGGCTTTATCCTAACTCAAAATAACGCGCATACTTTGGCCGACCAATATAGACGACACTGTAGACGCTATAAGAGAAAGCTGTAATTGCCCCAAACATACACTAGCACTCAAAAGTTTGGAGACACCCTCTAATTCTGTGTTTTTTTTTCCTTTATGTTTACCACATTCTACATTTTATATACGTGCAGACAACATCAAACTACGGTATATAAAATTATGTAGTGATTATGCCTTGTGAGTTGTAAGAAGTAAGTGTCAGCTTTGCCTAAATAAAGGACTTTTATTGTATTTTCGGAGCGCCTTGGATCTCCTGTTTCTTTCTAGTCTGCTCCCAGGATCCTCAAAGAACACCTGCATAACTTTTTATTTGACCCAGTGATGCACACACTCTTCATGTTTTTGTTTTTTTTGTATTTAGTGTTACTTAGTTTCAATTTTTTTCTTTATTACATAATTATATATATTTTGCTTCATCTATTTGGTATTTTCTGTATGTATATTAAATGTAAAAAGCTGAAGAAAAAAAAACAAAAAAACACAAGCAACAGAACAGGAACAATTCAAGTCATCCATTTCTGAAAAAACACAGGAGCAACAAAACACGAAGCAGAACAGATCGGCCATTTCTGTGCACTGTAAAAGAGAGAACCGCATTATGGACTGGGACGGAGCAAACATCACTGGAACAGAGGAAATAAACATCGTCGCTGGATTAAAGAGGCAGTTGAAATACGGAAACGGGACTATAAACCGGGACGAGGGGGCTTCTTTACTTTCACACACCTGGGATACTGTCCTGAGGAAGTCGGACTGCAGATGGCGCTGTCGTCCTGCCTCCACCGGTAGGAAAACAGCGCCAAAACCTGTTTAAATCAACTGAGCGACATGTCACAGCAACATCACGTGACTCAGAGGAAGACCACAGGGAGCAGTTCAAACTGGTATGAAAACAAACTCTAATAACCTAATAACAAAAGGGGAAAAAAATGAATTTGTAGTTTATAGAATTATACAGCAAAGAAAAAAAGAGAAATAACTTGTTTATATACTTATATTCAGATCTTTCAAAGTATCCACCCTTTGCTTTGTTGACAGAGCAGAGCAGGGTTCAAAGCAAAGAGTGGCTATTAGAAAAAATATATATATATCTATCCATCCATTTTCTTCCGCTTATCAGGGACCTACTACCTCCAGTTCCTCCGAGGGGACCCCAAAGCATTCCCAGGCCAACTGAGAGACATAGTCCCTCCAGTGTCTTCCCCGGGACCTCCTTCCCAGAACACCTCTTCAGGGAGGCGTCCAGGAGGCATCCGGAACAGATGTCCAAGCCACCACAGCTGGCTCCTCTCGATGTGGAGGAGCAGCGGCTCTACTCCGAGCTCCTTCCGTGTGACTGAGCTCCTCACCCTATCTCTAAGGGAGCGCCCAGCCACCCTGCGGAGGAAACTCATTTCGGCCACTTGTATCCGCGATCTCATCCTTTCGGTCACTACCCAGAGCTCATGACAATAGGTGAGGGGAGGAACGTAGATTGAGCAGTAAATCGAGAGCTTCGCCTTTCAGCTCAGCTCCTTCTTTAACGGTCCGATACAGCGACTGAGACTGAGTAATACTAAATCTGAATAATGTTTTTATGTTTATTATTTTTACTCTTATTATTATATTATATTGCGATTTGTGAGCTGCTGTGTCCAAACAATTTCCTTTGTCTTTAATTTGTTTCCCCTAAGTCTAAGTTTGGAGTTATTTTACGTTGTTGTTTTTTGTTGCTACACTCCTTACACCTTCATCCATAGTTTCGTTGCCTTCGTTGAGAAACTACAACTCAAAAACCATACCAATAAAGAAGAAGCAATGTTAAAATGTGCATCCAAACTTCTGACTGGCCGTGTACGTTGCTGTTTTCTCAACATAAATGACACAGTATTTATATTTGTGGCGTGGGACCAGCTGTCTGCGGAGTCTCGTCTCTGGTTCAGACGGCGCATGAAGAAAGTGTTAAAAATAAATAAAAAAAAAAAACACATTGCATGAGATGATGTATCCAAACTTTTGACTGGTTGTGGTTGGTTGGTTATGGGATTACAGAGCGAAGAAAAAAAGTGAAATAACCCAACTTTTTAATATACATTTTATATTCAAATCCTTTGCTTTGGTGACAATGCAAAGGTTGGCTATTTTCTTCCTTTTTTTTTTTTTTTTAAACCAAGTTTTTGCTGCTCTGTATGTATGTATTATTTTATTTAGATTTTTTACATTTTTATATATATTTGTTATTATATTGTTTATTATATTATTATTATTATTTTGAGTTTTCTTTATTTTCTTTTTCTTTTTTTACATTCTATACATGTTCGTTCATAGTTTTGTCGCCTTCACTGAAAATCTACAACCACAAATGACCATAGAAATAAATAAAAAAGAAACATTAACAACAAAGTATCTCCAAACTTTTGACTGGCAGTGTATTTAATTATGAAGCAAAGAAAAAAAAAGTGAAATAACTCGACAAAGTGTGGCTTATTTTGAATGTTTTCTTTTATCTGAACATTTTTATTGACATATACCTTTGTTATTATATTATAGTGTCTAAGTTTGGAGTTATTTTTTTGCAAGTGTTCATTAATTTTGTTTGTTTGCCTTCAGTAAGAATCTACAACGCAAATAACTCTAAAAAATAAAGGAGAAACAACATGTCCAAACTTCTGACATTGCGTTTCTCTGAGCAAAAATTACACACATACAGTTTTTGTAACGGTTGCGTGGGACCAGCTGTCTGCAGACTCCGGTCCCCTGGTTCAGACGGCGCATGTTTGTGGAGCACTTCCTGATGAGAGCTTGGAGGAGCACAGCTGGCCCATAAAAACCCTCTCTTGTGTGGAAGCGGAGCGGCTCAAACCCAGCCACAGTCACCGGGGCTCTGACTCAGTGCTGTCTCTCACCGCTGCAGGCTGACGCAACGCCGTCTGGGTTTGAGCGTTCAGAAATAACATTTGAGAGAGACGTGTTTTTCCAATGTCTTAAAGAGTCTGTAAAGTAAGTACAGTATGGGGAGACAGTGGTTAGAGTTTATATTCACCTTCGTAACCAGTTTGTTGTTGTTGTGTCCGCGGGTAAGACACTTCGTCCACCGTGCGTACAGTGTCCATTTGAGCAGGTGTGTTTGTGATTGTAAATACCTCAAATATGCAATGTTATGACCAAATAAGTATAATAAGGTAAGATGCACTTTATTGTCCTTTCATACATGCATCCTGAATTTTGGACTTCCGGTCATCGCTCAATGCAAACTGGGAAGGATCCTCCGAAAAAGTGAGCATCAAACCGCCATGTTTGATTTCCCAGTAGGATGCGTCTATTGACAAATCCGATCTTTTCTAGTCTTTTGAACCATATCGCTTTTGTTTCTGGTTCTGATATTGTCATATTTTAGTGTTGGGATTCGGACATCTTAATTGCATAGTTGTTGGATGTACTAACAGCGGAAAACGGCTCGAGAAACGGGCTTCGGAAGTTTGCGAACTCCATAACAGCAAAAAGGAAAAGGGAAGATCTGTGTGACTGCAAACCTTGGAAAATTATTATCCTTAAGTTTCAACATTTTGAACATGATAAAATAAAATAAATAATAATATAATAAAATAATAAAATGTTTTACAGAGCATTATTCATTCACTCCACACTCAGTGGTGGTAAGATATTATTGTAGTCACACCTGCCCTGGGCCAGACTGAGAGAAGTGAGGCTGCCGATCTGCGCCATCAGCCCCACCAAGCACCACCAACACTCACACTCACAACAGTTTCTTACTAGGCAACGTGGGTGAATTGTCTGGCCTAAGGACACAATGGCACCTGGAATTCCCAGTAGTAGTAGTAGTAGTAGTAGTAGTAGTAGTAGTAGTAGTAGTAGTAGTAGTAGTAGTAGTAGTAGTAGTAGTAGTAGTAGTAGTAGTAGTAGTAGTAGTAGTAGTAGTAGTAGTAGTAGTAGTAGTAGTAGTAGTAGTCTCCCATCCAAGTCCTACCCAGGCCCGGCTGAGCTTCTGAGGTCTGAGGAGATCCAGCTTTGACAAGGAGGTTTGGCCACAAACAATATTGATGACATTTGCTCCAAAGTCCAGTCGTGCATGTTTTGGGTTGATGGGGGAACTAGTGTGTCTGGAGAAAACATGCACACTCCTCACAGAAAGGAGATTGGGAATTGAACCTGGAATCTTCTTGCTTTAAGGCACAGGTGTCAAACATGCGGCCCGGGGGCCAGATCCGGCCCTCCAAGACCTTTAATCTGGCCCTCGGCTGATTTTCTACTAAAATATTTTAATTATATTTTTTATAAAAATATTGTAAATTTTCTGTGGTGTTTATCATAGCAGCGTCTCCAGCGTCTCTGTACGTGGCCCCTCCCACCAGAGCAGCACAAATGAAGACTTGTCTCTTTCCAAACGCTCTTAAAGGACGATCGTTTTGACTGTTGACCGTGACACCCTCATCAGAAAAATGTCCAACATGAGAAAAGTGGAGCCGAGTGCAGGATTTTCTTAAAGTTTCAGGTTGTTCATAATATTATAATATTTTGTAAAAGAAAGAGTTCATGAATTAAAAAAGATTTCTGTAATAGATTTGTGTTTCTCTGCACAAATATTTGAACTTATTGTTATTTTTGAGGTTTATATGACATGAGTTTTCTGATCCGGCCCCTTTGGGATCAAAGTCGGTTGGATACGGCCCCCAGACCAAAATGAGTTTGACACCCCTGCTTTAAGGCATGAGTGCTGGATACTCTTAATCAGGCTGGCACCACCTAGTGCCTTTGCTCAATTTCATTTCTCTCCAGCAACTAGGTCAAGAATCGGAATGCACTAGACGGTTTGTAAGAACCCTGGAAGTGCGAGTGTGAGAATGTTTGGTGAATTTTATCAAGGGGAAAGACGTTATTGCCCTTCTTGCAACAGGATTTGAGAAAAGCTTAATATACCAGTTATCCTCGTTAGTGGCGCATTACATATGTCACGACCAAATAGAAGTGATTGGCTAAACCGTCTGATGAATCAGGCTAGGATACTCTACTCTGTCACCAAAACAAAGAGTTGTCTGAGCATCTGAATATGTTAAAAAAAAAAAGCCTAAGTTGTTATTAAATTTTGTATTTGCTAGATCATTCCACATGTTTTACTTCATATATTTGATGTCTTCTGTTTGTATATCAAATGTAGAAAGTGTGAAACATAAAGAAAAAAACTTTGAATGAGACTTTTGACTGATGTGTACAATATGAATGATCCTGATAACCTGGACCTGAGCAGTGTTTCATTTCCGTGTATTTTTATCCTGAAGTGACAAATAAATTCTGAGTCATGACCAATCTGGCCTGAAGATCTTTGCACCCAGACGTTGTGATGTGACGGCTCCCGCTGACGTTAATGGTCCTATATTACACAAAATTGACTCTTGTGAGATTTTAGCCAAGTTCTAATGTTGTTACCTCCTCAAAAGCAGACCTGGACTTGTGTTTTGTTTCATTCACACGTGTTTGAGTAACAATTTATTATTCGTCTGTTTACATCTCCAAAGCTCAAAACACTCTGTTCCACTTTGTGATGTTTTCAAGTTCACAGCTACATTTTACCTTTAGTTGAGTAAAGAGAAACCTTTTTCACAACAGCCGGAGGTGCTGCGATGTAGGGTAAATGTCACGTTCGATTAGTGCTTTTCTATGGCAAAATATCTGTGGAAATGTCTCGCGTATTTTCCACCAGCTCCATAAATTTGCCCCATCACCAAATCTTCATCCAACAAGCTCGACAAAGGATAAACATGAACCATGAAGAATTTATCCACAACTATCAAGGTAAGAAAGACGAAAACGATTAACGATTAAAGACATAGACAGAGCGACATGTAATCTGTGCGCATCTGTATCATTTAAACTGCACAAATCTCTCTGTCTCTACTAATATCTACATCATGAAATCAATTTTTAATTTTAATTCTAGAATCAGTCTGAGTTCACAAGTTACTTATGTTTTATTCATGATCATAACATTAGTTTTGTTCAGTCGTTCACTAATGCTCGTCATTGTTTGCCTTTAAGTTTTTGTCTTTCTTACCTTGATAGTTGCGAATAAATTCTTCATGGACAGAATTTGATCTTAGTCGACCTTGTTGGATGAAGATTTGGTGATGGGGCAGATTTATGAAGCTGGTGGAAAATACTCGAGACATTTCCACAGATATTTTGCCATAGTAAAGCAATAACTGGGAGTTACATTACATCGCAGCTGTTGTGAAAAACGTCTGTTGGCAATTCCAGGCCTGAAATTATCCAAATGATTCTAGTGAAGGTGTATGGAGTTTAAAAACACAGTGAAGCACTTCCTTTATTACCATCACAAGGTAAAAAATAGTGTTTTCTGTTCAAGAGAAGAAGAACTCAACCTAAACATGCAGGATTTGTGTGTTAAACGTGTGTGAATGAAACAAAACACAATTCCAGGTCTGTTTATAATGAGGAAACAACATTATAACACAGTAGTAGATCAGGAAAATAGTGTAATATTGGCCTGTTAAAACATTTGAGTAATGCAGAGGAGAAATTGACTGGGTATGGCTGCTGCCCTTGTGAACTGTGTGGCCCTCTGTATCTTTTATTAATTGTATTTACCTATTTTATTCGTTGTTTTATGCATTTTAATCCTTTTTATTTATATTTTTAATTTACAATTTACTGCCTTTCATTGTATTAATTTGTCTGTGCAGTACTTTGGAAACTTTCATGTTCATAAAATGTGCTATAGAAGTAAAGTGGAGTAGATTGGATTGTCTCCCAACGTAGGTCTAGAGCAGATTCCCAGATTTACCATGGGGACAGGGGTTGGAAGATGAGAAGTTCGAGTGTGAGGAGAGTGGAGTAAATGTCTCCCTCTGCTGGACACTTCTCTGTATTGCCACTGAGACAAAAGTGAATGTTGCTGGTATGACTTGCAAACATCCGCAAACCACACAGACGATTGTAAAAGGTCCTGTACCTACATTTTTCCCTTTGTATTTGAGCAAAATTTGTCTGTTCCAGTACAGATATGTTTTATAAGAAGCTCAAAATATGTCAAAATTAAAAAAAGTCTGTTGTCCAATTAGAAAGCATTTTACTGTACGATAATCAGGATGTGCATGGTTAGCATGCTAGTTGGTAGTAGCTTTTCCCGTTGCAACAAAACTCCGCTCTGAAAGTTGTGAAAAGTGGTGAATAATGAATATGATCGGAATGCTTTAGGAAAATGAACACAACTGGATCACTGTAAACACTTAAGTTTGCAGGTGGACTCATCAATCTATAGTCAGATGCTCAGTTGGTAGAGCGTTTGCCCACTGATCTGAAGGTTGGCAGTTTGAATCCTGACATACACATCATTGTCTGAGTGGTTGAAACTACTGACCCACATGTGGCTGGTGAGATTCCAGCTCCCACAGATGAATGCAAGACACTTAACCCACCGTGCCCCCAGTGTCTGTGTACACTGGAGTGTGGGTGAGAGGTTCCTCATTGTAAAGTGCTTTGAGCACCTTAAAGGTGGAGAAGTGCAGTGGTGGAGTGTCAGGGCCTGCAAGGCCTTCTCTGCTGGCCTAAAAAAATAATCTGAATCACAGACTGTTGTGAATTATATTATTATTATTAAATAATTCCAAATGGTCTGTCCGCTTCCTTTTAGAGCTTTTACGATGGTTGTGCTGCTTCCACACATGTATTTTCATATTAAAGCATTTGACCAATCACATTTCAGCTGTCACTTGTTGCTAGGCAGAGTCAAAGTCAAAGAAATCTGCTTGTGGCCTTCACAATCTGTTCTGCAGGCCCTCCAACATTAAATAAATGTCCATGAAACTAACCAAAGCAGCAAACTGCATCTGTAGCTTAACCGGGACTAAACCAGGTCTAAATCAGGACTAAACCAGGACTAATCTCGGACTTGAGCACAAGAGAGTGTTCGCAAAGTGCAGCTGTGCAGGTTGGAGCACCAGCCCCGGCGCGGTCCTTTCATCTGCGGTCACCCAACAGTCTATGCAGGTGCACCTTCGGGCCAGTCCCGAAAAACAGTCCTGGTTTAGTTCTAGGTTAGTCCTGGTTTAGAACCCCAGCACTCCTCAAATTTTTCTCCGTGTACCGAATCTCCACGGCTCTTTATACTGTAACCATAAATAGCTATTGAGGATCAGTATTGAGGATTGTTTCAGACGGAGCACCACTGAAGGCCTAGGTGTGAAACGCTCCACCACTGGAAAAGTGGTGTATAAAGATCTGATCATGACCTTGCTCAAAGACACAAAGTAATAATTTGCAATTTGTTCTCAGTAGTGGGAATAGAACTGTCAACCTTTTCACTTACTACCGGCTCTTCTGAACCTGTAGACAAGATTAAGCATTTGCAGTGAGAACCACCTAAGAAGGCAAATGAAGTGTCTTGCTCAAAGACACAAAACTATCATTTGTTCTTTGTAGTTGGAATATCGCCTTCAACCTTTTCTCTTACTTCCAACTGCTCTCAGACCCACCCAATAAGGCCAGGTGGGTGAAGTGTCTTGCTCAACGACACAATGGCACAGATTGTCTCTCTAGTATAGAAATAGACCTGCCAACTTTTTCATTTATTATCAAATGTTCTAAGCCTATAGCAAAGATTAAGAAAGTGCAGTCAGACTATCCTATTTACACAAGGTACGACTGGTGAAATGTCATGCTCAAAGACACAACGGCATCATTTGTTCTCCGTAGCCGGAATTGAACTGCCAACCTTTTCACTTATGAGCAAACGTTCTCGTGGCCTCAGCCAACAGCAGCCGGGATCAAGACAGTGCAGTCATCCTAACCCATTTACACAAGTGTAATGGAGTGTCTTGCTCAAAGATATTATGTAATCACTTGTTCCTGGCAGCGGGAATCGAACTACCACCCCCGCTCTAAAAGTCTGTGTGTTCCCGTTCCCGCTCCTTGTGTTTCTGTGCCGGACGGAGCCTCTGTGTGTGTGAGAGAGAGAGAGAGTGAGGTAATGTCTGTCTGTACAATAACACTCCGAGCATTTCAAACACATCGCATTATCGCTGCTATCAATCTGTCTGGACTCCTGCGAACGCTCCTCTGCTCCTCTGCTCCTCTGCTCCACATTCGGACTCAAAGTTTAGATATGTATTTACGGTAGGTTTGTGTGTTTAAAGCTGCACTGCGGAACATGTCAGAGAGGGAAGTGGAAGTGGTTTCAGAGCAGAGTGAGGTCCAGGTTTGGTGGCTGGACAGTGGGGGGTGAAATGTGGATTTTGCATCTTTAGACTTCGACTTACACGAATTTTATCGATCCACGGGGAAATTATTTGGACACAGCAGCTCACACATCACAATATAACACATGTTTATATTTTTTTCATTCTCATTGTGGTTTATTTTGTAAAGGGGCTGTCACACCTTGATGATTTAGCCAGCGTATGCCGATGTATGAAAAATTTGGCAAATGCGCTGGTGTACGTCAGATAAGTTATAGGTAAGTTTTGTATGTTATGAGCGCCACCTAGTGCCTCCGCTCAGTTTCATTTCTCTTCAGCGACTAGGTCAGGACTCAAAATACAATAGACCAGGGGTGTCAAACATACGGCCCAGGGGCAGGATCCGGCCCTCCAAGACTTTTAATCTGGCCCTCGGCTGATTTTCTACTAAAATATTTTAATTATATTTTAAAAGCTGAAGACAGAATTTGCAATTTTTCGCACACCATTCACAGTCTAAACCTCTGATGTGCTGCAGATATGCAACTAGAAATAACAGATTTACAGTTGCTACCTTTGTGAGCAGGTTTTCTCAGTAATGAAAATTAATAAAACAAAGCCCGTGCTCAAAGCTAAAACACACAACACACAAACACTTGAATGACGTTCTGAAGATCGCAGCTACTCAGGACATGGTGCCTGATATTGATGCACTTGTGCAGGCTGAAAGATGCCAAATTTCAGGAGTAAAAAGAAAGCATGACTAAAGTCTATGAAATGCATACAAGTTAATGTTAAAACATTGTGTTAAAATTGCATTTTTCTTAAAGTTTCAGGTTGTTCATAATATAATATTTTCTAAAAGAAAGAGTTCATCAATTAAAAAAAGATTTCTGTAATAAACTTTGAATTACTTTGTGTACGAATTGTGCTATACAAATAAACTTGCCTTGCCTTGCCTAATAGACTGCACAAATATTTGAACTTATTGCTATTTTTGGGGTTTATATATGCCATGAGTTTTCTGATCGAGCCCCTTTGGGATCAAAGTAGGTTGGATACGACCCCTGACCATAATGAGTTTGACACTCCTGCGCTAGACGGTTTGCAAAAACCCCGGGAGTTGCAAGTTCGGGCACCAGCCAATCAGCGAAGAGCCCGACATTCTGTGTTGTCAACAATTCTCGAGATTGAGGATTTTAATCCGGAACAAAGAGAATGTTTGGTGAATTTTATCAAGGGGAAAGACATTATTGCCCTTCTTCCTACGGGATTTGGGAAAACCTTAATATAACAGTTATCCCCGTTAGCGGAGCTTTACATACATCACAACCAAACAGCATTAATTGGTTCTAATTCTAATTCTAATGCTGCGAGGTCAGACGGTTTCTACAAAGTACAATGAACATGCAGCAAGAAAAATGTTGAGAATGCTTAAAATTTCTCAACGTATGTCAGCATGTGCTTATACGTCCTGCACACGTGGGCTATAAGTTGTAGGTAAGTTCTGCGACTGTTGACACAAGTTCACACACGTTAATTGTAAGTTACTCATACGTCCAAACAGGTTGAGATAATGTCTAGTGCCCTATTTTGCTATGTAATGTAAACATTTGTAAAGTTCTGTGGTCAATGTGCATAAGAAACCACATCATTTTTGAAACTATGTCTTGAACAGGGTTGGGTTAATATAAGTTTTTTCTTCTTCCTACTCCTTTTTGAGACATGTGCTTTTCTGTTGTTTACGATTTATATGTAGTATGTCTATGATTATCGTTTCTCTCTTGGCACAAACTCAAAATAAAAAAATCTGTCAATACAATATAATAACAAAGAGCAAAAATATAAATGATAATAATACAATAAATTCTAAATAAGTGGCAAAAATAGCAAAAGACTGGTGTCAAATATGTCATAACTGTACAAGTGCAAATAAAATACAGAAATATAGTAAAACAAAATATATCCAGGCTTTATACACTGCAAATTTCTTTGATCTAGCCAAGATTTTAAACCTTATATCAGGTTCTTCATCTTGTTTTCAGATTTATTATCTACTTACTAGTGATGAAATGGATTAATTTTAGTCTAGAAGTCTGTTTATTTTAAGATCATTTGTCAAGTGCACAGGAAAACTGGAGGGTTAAAATTTCAGGGTAAAATATTTCAGAGTTGCTTTAACACAAAAAGTGTTATTTTAACTATTTGAAAATTAAATGAGGGTTTGAGTTTGGGTTATTTGAGTTGATTTGGTTGAAGGTAATTCAACTTCCTCTAGTGTTAATTTGGCTCCTCCCACCACCACCACTTCTAACTCACAGACAGAAGACCAGTTTGAACCAGTTTTGTTCATAATTTCATCTTAAATGTTAAAACCCTCTGTCTCTGTTTAGTTAAATCAAGAAAAATCTACAAAGTGTTTAGTTCTCGGTCTTCAAATGTTGGATCGTCTTGTCTCAAAGTCTTAAACATGAACTCGGTTGTCTCGGTCTTGAACTCCTTGGACATTTCTTTCTCTCTAACAGATTGGACTCAGATAAACACTTGAAAAAGTTAAAATGATTAAAACTGAGTTCTGCTCACTGTCTGTGAATGATGCTTGATGTCTTTCTCGGTCTTTTGAAGTGTGGACATTTCTTTGTCTCGTCTTGAAGATCTTGGACTCGGTCTTGTCTCGGTCTTGAACGGCTTGGACTCGGTCTTTGTCTCGGTCTTGAAGTCCAAGATGCTTGGACTCGGTCTTGTCTCGGTCTTGAAGATGCTTGGACTTCGGTCTTGTCTCGGTCTTGTCTTGAAAGATGCTTGGACTTCGGTCTTGTCTCGGTCTTGAAGCCTTGGACTTGGTCTTGTCTCGGTCTTGAAGATGCTTGGAGGCTTGGACTCGGTCTTGTCTTGGTCTTAAAGGCGCTTGGACTCGGTCTTGTCTCGGTCTTGAAAGGAGCCGCTTGGACTCGGTCTTGTCTCGGTCTTGAAGGTCTTGCTTGGACTCGGTCTCTGGTCTCTGGGTCTTGAAGGATCGCTTGGACTTGGTCGGTCTGTCTTGGTCTTGAAGGCGCTTGGAGGTCTCGTCTTGGACTCGGTCTTGTCTCGGTCTTAAAGCCGCTTGGACTCGGTCTTGTCTCGGTCTTGAAGGCGCTTGGATTCGGTCTTGTCTCGGTCTTGTCTCGATCTCGAGGTCTGACACCCGACGAGTGATAAAATAGAGTTAGATTTATAAAAACATTGATATATTTGTGCTAAAACCAAGACAAGACAAGTAAAAAACGATCACTATAGCAACGCTGTCGGCTCAAACAGATGTCAGACACACTGAATTAAAATAATAATAACTAAGCATTTTTTTCTAAAAGTTACACAGACGATATGAAACAAAACACAACTCCAGGGTTTGACGAGGAAACAACATTATAACAGATCAGAAAATAGTGTAATCTGGCTCTTAAACCCCACGTCAGAACACAAAGGTCACACTTAAAGCTGCTTCACGGAACATGTCTGTGTGTTTGTGTCAGTGAGAGTCTGATTCTCTCTGAACTGTTCATTTAAACTCAGTGTCGCTGCAGCAGACGGACAAAAGTGATAAATATATTATTGTGTCTGAGAGAGGAGGAGAGGAAAAAGTGAAGGAGAGGTGGAGAGAAAAAGGTGAAGGAGAGGAAGAAGAGAGAGAAGAGGAGGAAAGAGAGAGAGAAAGGAGGAGGAGAAGGAGAGAGGAAGAGGAGAAAGAGAGGAGGAGAGGTGGAGAGAAAGAGGACGAGGTGAGAGGAGGAAGAGAAGGAGGAGGAGGAGGAGGAGGAGGAGAAAGGAGAGGAGAGGTGGAGAGAAAGAGGAGGAAGGGGAGAGGAAAAGGAGGAGAGGAAGAAGACAGGAGAAGGAAGAGAGGAGGAGGACGGGAGAGGAGGAAGAGAGGAGGAGAAGGAAGAGAGGGGGGAATACAGGGAGAGGAGGAAGAGGAGAGGGAGAGGAAGAGGGAAGAATGAGGAGAGGAGAAAGAAAGGAAGAGAGGAAAAGGACAGAAAGAATAGAGGAGAAGGAAGAGAGGAGGAGGGGAAGAAGGAGAGAGGAGGAAAAGAAGGAAAGGAGAAAGAGGAGAAGGAGAGGTGGAGAGGAAGATAAGAGAGTTGAAGGATGAACAGAAGGAGAGAGGAGGAGGAGGAGAAAGAAGGAGAGGAGAGGGAGAGGTGGAGAGAAAGAGGAGGAGGGGGAGAGGAAGAGAGGAAAAGGAGGAGAGGAAGAAGACAGGAGAAGGGAGAGAGGAGGAGGAGGATGAGAGAGGAAGAAGAGAGGAGAGGATGGAGAAGGAGAAGAGAGGAGGAGGAGGAGTAAGGAGGGGATGGGGAGAGGAGGAGGAGAAGAAGGAGAGGAAGAGAGGAGGAGGAGAGGAGGAGGAAGAGAGAAAGAGGAGGAAGAGAGGGGCAGGAATACAGGGAGAGGAGGAAGAGGAGAAGGAGGAGAGGGAGAGGAAGAGAGGAGAAGAAGAATAGAAAGAATAAAGGAGAAGGAAGAGAGGAGGAGAAGAAGAAGGAGAGAGGAGAGGAGGAAGAGGAGAAAGAGGAGAAGGAAAGGTGGAGAGGAAGATAAGAGAGTTGAAGGATGAACAGATGAGAGGAAGAGTGTACAGGAGAGGAGAGGAGAAGGAGAGGTGGAGAGAAAGAGGAAGAGGAGAGGAGAAGGGTTAGGGGAGAAGGAGAGGAAGAGAGGAGAAGGACAAGAGGAGAAGGAGAGGAAGAGAGGAGAAGGACAAGAGGAGGAGGAGAGAATAACAGATGTCTCTAAAAAATCCTGGCACTAACTCACCCAGACGCACCGACCGTCCAGGGAATTCTCCAAATGATTCTCGATGTTTTTATCTCAACGGCGTCTAGACACAATTTGATTTGATTTGAAATGTTGCGCTGTTTGTCCGGAGGAAGAGGCCGTTTATAATCACAGTAAATCGTCTTGTTTTTCTCCACGTTTTCGTTCACGCGAGGTGGGAGAAGCGCCTTGCTCAGAGACACAAAGGCACCATTCATTCTTGGTTTTTAGGAACTGGTTAAGATACACTTTATTTTCACCTCGGGGAAATTTGTCGTCTGTAGGGAGAAGACGCAAACTCCACAAAGAGGCACGGAAATCCAACCCGGAGCCCAACCCCAAAGGCCTGTTTACACGAGAACGCTTGAGGGGAAAAACAACAAAATATTTTAGCGGAAGTGCCTTTCGTTTAGACCAGGCATGTCCAAACTATGGCCCGGGGACCAAATGCGGCCCTCGGACAAATATTTCTTGGCCCTCAGAGTTCCAGGTGAATTGGCCCAAATTACCTTGCATCAATTAAATATTTTTTTACTGCAAGTTTTTTGATAAAGCTAATATTTAGTATTTAGTGTGTGGTTTTAAGGATCTTAGCATGAATAAAGACTCATCAGGCTCATTCTAACGTGTTAAACCTGCACATATTTCAATTATTCACTTTATTGAGCACCAGTCTACGGCCCTCGATCGGCCCTCTGCTTCGTCTGTGTTTAGATATGTGGCCCTTGATGAAAAAAGTTTGGACACCCCTGGTTTAGACGGTGACTGTGTTTTTGGGACTTAAAATCACAAATCTGAAACCACCCTCCAGAGTGGAAAAGTTGAATTCGCTCCACCGTAGCGTTTCCATCTACACTTTAACTTCTTAGGTTCTTTTTAAAGACATGCAGTAAAGTGTGTTTACCTTGTTGACATGTTTTGGCTGCTACATCTTCAGAAGTGTCACCGGTGTTGGTGGTGACGTGTCGTATATCAGTTGTTGTTACTTCCTGTGGGCGTGGTCAGACCTGATGGACCTGCAGGTGGCTCAGACTGACCACGCCTCCCGTCGCCCGGTGGAGAGTCTCTGGAGGAGGGTGTCCCAGGTGTGTGAAAGGAGGAACGCTCCGTCATCACGGTTCATACTGTCTGTGCCTCGTTTCCTGATTTCAATGTCCTCCTTGATTCAGCGTTTGAACTTGTTGTTTTCTGATCCAATGACCCGAGCCCCGTCCAGATCCAGAATGTGGTTGTTCTTTTTACACTGGTCTGATATGGTGGATTTTAGGTTTTCCTGTTCTGCTTTATCTTTTTGTGTTCTGGTGAGTCTCCCTGATGTTTCCTTTTGGTGTTCCTTTTTTCGGATGTGAAATGGTCGGCCTGTTTCCCCTACGTATGATTTACTGCATGATTTGCATTGGATTTCGTAGATGGTGTTGCATTTTTGTTCTTGTGGGATTTTATCTTTGGGGTGTACGAGCTGTTGGCGGAGTTTTTCCATCTACGCTGCTCAAGACGCAAAACTCTGGTCACGTTTACGTCGCATACACACAGTACACAGAAACAAACATGTCGGATCATTTTCATGCGTCGGACCTTCAAGCTGCTCTCAACAAATGTACAGAATCTGCAGAGATACGATTAGTGAACAGAGAAGGATCTGCAACCACCTCTGTCAAATTCTGGATGCACCAGGTCGTCGCAGGCGAGTGTTGGGGAGTAACAGATTACATGTACTGGAGTTATGTAATCAGAGTACAAATTATGAGTTATGAGTAACTGTATGCAGTTACAGTTACTGTTTCAGTGAGTGGTAATTGGATTACAGTTACTTTGTTGAAATAAATGGATTACACGGTGGGATTTTCCTGTTTTCACATTTTGGGCTAAACCAGAACTAAACCATGACTAAAACCAGGACTAAACCAGGACTAAACCAGGACTAAACCAGGTCTAAACCACCACTAAACCAGGACTAAAACCAGGACTAAACCAGGACTAAACCAGGTCTAAACCAGCAATAAACCAGGACTAAAACCAGGAACTAAAACCAGGACTAAACCAGGACTAACCAGGTCTAAACCACTAAACCAGGACTAAAAGGACTAAACCAGGACTAAAACCAGGACTAAACCACTAAACCAGGACTAAAACAGGACTAAACCAGGACTAAACCAGGTCTAAACCAGACTAAACCAGGACTAAAACCAGAACTAAAACCTAAAGAACTAAAACCAGGACTAAACAAACTAAAACAGGACTAAAACCAACTAAACCAGGACTAAACCAGGACTAAACTAAACCAGGACTAAACCAGGACTAAACCAGGTCTAAACCACTAAACCAGGACTAAAACCAGGACTAACCAGGTCTAAACCAGGACTAAACCAGCTAAACCAGACTAAAACCAGAACTAAAACTAAAACCAGGACTAAACCAGGACTAAACCAGGACTAAACCAGTCTAAACCAGACTAAACCAGGCTAAACCAGAACTAAAACCAGAGACTAAAACCAGACTAAACCAGACTAAAACCAGACTAAACCAGGACTAAAACCAGGACTAAACCAGGACTAAACCAGGTCTAAACCAGACTAAACCAGGACTAAAACCAGAACTAAAACCAAGACTAAAGCAGGACTAAAACCAAGACTAAACCCAGACTAAACTAGGACTAAAACCAGGTCTAAACCAGGACTAAACTAATACAATATGACACTAACAGTAGGTGGACATAATTGAAGGCAGCAGTGATCTCATATAAAAATCATTTCTCTATCAATAATATTTTTAATCTGGTCAAATAAACACTGAACAAACAAGAACTTTCAGGATGTGGTTGATACATTCATGTAGTTTTAAAAAACATGACAATATCAAGTAATCCAAAGTATTCAGATTACGTTACTCACTTTAAGTAATTTAATGGATTAATGTTACAAACTACATTTTGGGGTGTGTAATCTGTAATCTGTAGGGGATTACATTTTAAAAGTCACCTTCCCAACACTGGTCTCAGGGGAGTCAGACGGATGTGGACGAGACCTGGAGAACCAGTCGCTGGTGGAACTTTCTGGAAGGAGCAGCTGATGAAAATGTGTGGCGTGAAAACTTCCGTATGTCCAGAGATGCTCTTGTTGCTTTAAGAACAATCATACCCAGTCGGATTCCACACATTTTTGCGTCACCGTATGCACGCAGATTTCCTCCTGAAAACGCTTTTCTAAACGCGGAATAAAAAGTGAAGACACAACACCACTTTTGCATCTTCTGGTCAGACCGTCATCATATAAATGTAGCCTAAATGAATGTTAACATATTGCAAATCCAAATACAAGGTTGGTGAAGTGTATTGCACAAAGGTCTACCAGCGTTAGAAGCCATGGGGATTGAACCATCAATATTTTATCAGCTTTGTTAAGTACAGATCAAACTAACACATTCACTCAAGATCAGAGAAGTGTCATGCTCAAAGAAAAAACTGCAGAAATCATTGAGCAGTGAGAATGTAGTTTCTGAATCATCACAAAGTCAAACCAACACATTCACCGAAACAGGACGTGTGAAGAGTCTTGCTCAAGTACACAATGACATCACTTATACTCAGTGTTGTAGAGTAACAGATTACATGTACCGGAGTTACATAATCAGAGTACAAATTATGAGTAACTGTATTCGGTTACAGTTACTGTTTCAGTGAGTGGTAATTGGATTACAGTTACTTTGTTAAAATAAAAGGATTACTCGGCGGTATTTTTCCTGTTTTCCTGTTTTCACATTTTGGGCCACTCATTGACGGAAACTATACCAGGTCTAAACTAGATCTAAACCAGGTCTAAAACCAGGACTAAACCATGACTAAAACCAGGACTAAACCAGGACTAAATCAGGTCTAAACCAGCAATAAACCAGGACTAAAACCAGAACTAAAACCAGGACTAAAGCAGGACTAAACCAGGTCTAAACCAGGTCTAAACCAGCAATAAACCAGGACTAAAACCAGAACTAAAACCAGGACTAAAGCAGGACTAAACCAGGACTAAACCAGGTCTAAACCAGCAATAAACCAGGACTAAAACTGGACTAAAGCAGGACTAAACCAGGTCTAAACCAGCAATAAACCAGGACTAAAACCAGGACTAAACCAGGTATAAACCAGCAATAAACCAGGACTAAAACCAGAACTAAAACCAGGACTAAAGCAGGACTAAACCAGGTCTAAACCAGCACTAAACCAGGACTAAAACTGGACTAAACCAGGACTAAACCAGGTCTAAACCAGACTAAACCAGGACTAAAACCAGAACTAAAACCAGGACTAAAGCAGGACTAAACCAGGCCTAAGACAGCACTAAACCAGGACTAAAACCAAACTAAACCAGGACTAAAACCAGGTCTAAACTTGATCTAAACTAGATCTAAACCTTGTCTAAAACAGGTCTAAAACCAGGACTAAACCAGGACTAAACCAGGACTAAACCGGGACTAAACCGGGACTAAACCGGGTCTAAACCATGTCTAAAACAGGATTTAACATCTTTTTTATTTTCTTTCAGCAGACAAAACATCTTATTTTACGATATTCTTGTCTTTGCTTCTCTACAGCAAATCAAGTAATCCAAAGTATTCAGATTACGTTACTCACTTTAAGTAATTTAATGGATTACGTTACAAACTACATTTTGGGGTATGTAATCTGTAATCTGTAGGGGAATACATTTTAAAAGTAACACTCCCAACGCTGCTTATACTCAGTCGTGGGGATTCCAAGCTTTTTTAGAAGTAGAAACTGTTACATGCCTACAGCTTTTCCAACCTAAAATTTCCAATTTCCAACCTAAAGGCTACGTTCAGACTGCAGCCTGAAGTGACCCAAATCCATTTTTTTCAGTCTGAGCAACACAGATCTGATTTTTTTTCAAATGCGACCCAGGCCACTTGGACATGTGCTCCTAAAACCGACACGTATCCGATCTTTTGACATGTGACTTCAGTCTGGACGGTCAGGTCACATTCATCCCACCTACACGTCATAACAACATGGAAACAAGCACCAATACAGCCAAACACCGACGCATTTGTCAAAGACGTGTTTCCTCCCGCTAGAGTGATACAAGTAAGCACTCACAAATGTACACAAACGTTCTTCTTCCCAAACAAAAATTGTGTCTGAACTCCATGTCAGTGAAGCCCCAAAGCTCATATCAATCCCACCACTCGATTGCGACTCAGCACCCACACGTTCCTTTCTACGGACGTTGCTGCCACTGTTCCAAAAAACCTCGTCCTTCTCAATCTCGTTCTTAAAACAAATAAGCTGTACATGTTCTGGCTCCGGTACGACAGCAACTTTAAAATCTCCTGGTGCTTAATGCTTAAACGACTTCCGTAAACACTGAGCCACTGAGTCCTCCAGCGCACATGCAGGACACTTTTGGGGAATTTAAAGGCAAGGCAAGTTTATTTGTATAGCACAATTCGTACACAAAGTAATTCAAAGTGCTTTACAGAATAAGAAATACATTAAAATCATAATAAAAACAAATCAAAACATAAATAATCATGAAGATTAAAATTAAAAAGAGAGACATAAATTGGATTGAAGAGTGCAGAATGAAAACCTTTCAGTTATATGCACAGTTAAACAGAAATGTTTTGAGCCTGGATTTAAACAGCGTCACAGAAGAGTCTGTCTCACATGTTCAGACTGTTCCAGGTTTTAGCTGCATGAACCTGAAACTCTGACTCCCCTTGTTTAGTTCTGACTCTGGGCACCAGCAGGAGGCCGGTCCCTGAGCTCCTCAGAGTGTGAGATGGTTCATATGACACTAACATGTCACAGATGGACTTTGGTGCTCGGCCATGGAGACACTTGTACAAGCAGAGCTGCTTTAAACTCTATTCTCTGAGGCACAGGAGCCAGTGCAGAGACCTGAGCACAGGACTTATGTGCTCGTACTTCCTAGTTCGAGTAAGGACCCGAGCTGCAGTGTTCTGGATGTTCTGCAGCGTCTCACAGCTCGTTTGAAGAGACCAGTGAGCAGAACATTACAGTAGTCTAACCTACTGGAGACAAACACATGGATAAGTTTCTCCAAGTCTGATTTAGACAATAAACCTTTGATTTTTGCTCTGTTTTTTAGATGGTAAAAGGCTGCAGATGTTATTGATTTGATGTGGCTGTTAAAGTTCAAGTCTGAGTTCATTATTACCCCTAGATTTCTTGCCTGATTTGAAGGTTTTAGAGAGAGAGACTGGAGGTGACTGCTGACACTGTCCCTTTGTTTCTGTGGACCAAACACTATGACTTCAGTCTTGTCAGAGTTTAGCTGGAGAAAGTTGTTTTGCATCCACACACTGATCTGTTGGATGCAGTGACCAAGAGAGTCCACTGGTCCATAGTCTCCTGCTGATCACACTGGAAATCACATACAAGTCTAACTTAATCGTAAATGTGAACAACTTCGCAAAAACTTCAGAATTCACAATTGAGCATTAAGCCCTGCAGTCTGAACGTAGCCAAAATGTCCTGAAAATGTTTATGCAACAAAGGCTTTGGGGTGAATCGTTCCGCAGTTCGACCCAGAAACTTCAAGAGTCACTGCTTTAAATCCGTCTACACTAAAACATGTTTATACAGCGTTTTTTTCTCCCTTCAAGGCCCTCGAAACAAACCAGACACTGAGGATGAGGTGGGTTTTTGTATTGCCAATGTGTTGAAATATTTAATTGTTTTCACTTCATCATTGTCCTAAAATTTCTGCAGCAGATTCTCGTGTTTTGGTTGGTTTGTGTTTTATCTCCGCTCACCACTCAGTCTGCGTGCATCTGTGTGTGTGTGTGCGCGCGCCTGTGTGTGTTTGTGTTTGTGCGTGATTATTGTAATGCTTTGTCTAGACTCTCCTCAGACACGTCCGACTGACACACTGACGATTCACAACAAACAAGTCTGAGCCAACAGATTTATTTGTGATGACAAGAAATGATGCACAATCACTGGGAGAAGAACAATCAATGCAAACTGTTGTCCTAGGGCAAGACACTACACCAGAGTGACCAGATGTCCCTGTTTACCCGGGACAGTCCCAGTTTTGCGCCCTTTGTCCCCAAAACCAGTGATTTGTCCAAGTTTTTTACAAGAAATATCACACGTATCCCTATTTTGATGCTCCCAAACCGTAAAAATTGCGATATATTGTCATTTGTTTAGCTAAAATACAGAAAACCATGCAGCGTTGTTCCACCTTGTGATGTCATGTGGTGATACCGGAAGTTCTCCACCATGTTTTTAAACTCCATACCTTCACTAGAATAATTTGAATCATTTTAGCCCTTGAACTGTCAGAGATGTAGACAGACTAATAAAAGATTGCTCATTAATGTATGAATGAAACAAAACACAACTCCAGGTATGTTTTTGATTAAATAACAGCATTATAAAGTGGGTCAAAGCATATAAGTGTAAATTTTGTGTAATATTGGACCTTTAAATATAAGATTGATAACTCCTGTGGTAAGATCTCTGTCTCTTGTCTTTATTTTTAATTATTTAGACTTTTTTTTCTTCTTTACAATAAGATTACTGGATATCATTACTGAATATGTAGTCTATATTTATTTATCATTGTCTACTGGTCTAGGATGACCAGATGTCCCTGTTTACCCTGGACAGTTCCAGTTTTGAGCCCTTTGTCCCAGTTTTATACAAGAAATGTTTCTATTTTTGACCAATTTGATCCTTGCAACAGTAAAGAGAGGCATACATTGGCATTTGTTTAGGTAAAATGCCGAAAAGCTGCTTAAAAATGACCAAAACATGAAGAAAATCTGACTATACTGACTCACATTAGTGCCGAGTGCGTAACACTTCTCCTTAATTCCTCATTTCACAATTTTATTATTGACAACCATCACAAACTGGGTGTGTCACAGTTTTGTTTTGTTTTTTTTTTTGAAAATCTGGTCACCCTATACTTGTCGGCAATTCTTAGCTGAAAAAAATTATAATCTAAAGTATTTCTGATTCTAATTTACGTATTTGCATTTTTACTTTCTATAGCCTGTGTGAAATGCTGTATTTTTGCCAGCAGAGGGCGCCAAACACAAGGATCTACAATAAAAACGCTTATTTTTTTTATTTTATTATAATTAATTTTATTATAGTTATTTTATTATATTAGATTTTATTAGATTCGATTTTATTATAGTTATATGGCAATAAATAAATAAAAACAATAAAAATAAATTAATAAATCCTCTAAAAGGATGTCCTTCTGCTAAAACGCTCCGACGCTTCACTTCCGCTCCTGTACAGTTCCAAAACACGCCACATGCCTCCTCTGCCGCTGTCACATTTCTACAAACTTCGCTAAAATGAGCGCCCAAAACAACGACGGGGATCTTTGCGTGACATTACGGAACCTTCTCAACTCCATCCAGTGCATTAGAGATAAAGTCAGAGGTAAAAATGCGCGAATTGTGGTCACGTTATCATTAGCGGTATTAGCAAGCTGCGTAATAATAATAACTGTGGCGTGTGTTGTTGTTGTTGTTGACAGATGGAGAATCAAACGAGGATGAAGCAGAGTTTAATCTTTCCAACTTCTGGGAAACGCTGAGTTAGTATTGTATTTTTATGTATTTTAAAGTGCCAGTTTATAGTCCATTTTGGTCTTGTCTAAACAGTGGCTCAGCTGGATATTTCCTCTATAAATCCAAATTACACTGTTCAAAGTTCACTAAAACCAGTGTTCTGTCATTTTGTCCTTTCACTTTCCAATCTTACCTGAGAGAAGCGATTGAGAAGCAGCGTTTAAAGGGCTCATACTAAACTATTTTCTGATCTGTGTTATGTAGGGTGACCAGACGTCTCTATTTACCCAGTTTTGAGCTCTGTGTCTCTTATCCCAGCAGATTTATCCAAAACCAGTGATTTATCCCAATTTTATATAAGAAATATTCCACGTGTCCCTATTTTTGTCTAATCTGATACCTGCCAGCAGTAAAAAGAGGCATAAATGTATAATTCATTTAAGTAAAATACAGAAAATCTGCTTAAAAATGACCAAAACACAAAGAAAATGTGATTATGCTGACTCATGTTTGTCATGACTTGGCTGAGTGCACAACAGTTTTCCTTAATTGCGCACTCGTTTCACAATTTTATTATTACCAACAGACCAAAAAAACGAGAGTCCCAGTTTTTGATTTTGAAATTCTGGTTACACTAATGTTATAATGCTGTTTCCTCATCACAAACAGACCTGGAATGTTTTGTTTCTTTCACATATTTTTAAAACACAAACCCTGCATATTTAACACTCCACCTTGTGATGTCATGTGGTAATACGGGAAGTCCTCCACCGTGTTTTTAAACTCCACACATCTTACATCTTCACTAGAATGATTTAAATAATTTCAGCCATGAATTCCCAATTTCTACTGAACAAAATGTAAAAGGAGCTTCATCACAAAATGCCTTAAAAAGGTCTTAAATTTCATGTTCTGAAATTAAGGCCTTAAAAATTCTTAAATTATGTTGTACAAGTCTTATTTTTTCAGTGCAATGTTTAATGGAGGGAGGAAAATAAAACAACAACAATGTGAAATCATGTAATGTGAATGAACATCTTATTTGGAGTACACACAAACAGTACTTTGGTGTCTGGCGCCGGCGGCAATGAGTGAACAATGAGTACAGTGGAAGAAGACGTTGGATGGATCATGGGGAAGTGTAGGATTAATCCACAGTGACTCTTAGATTCTAGATATAGTAGTTGGTTGGTCATTATTAGAATTGGAACTGGTGTTTTTCGCCCGAATAATGGGTGCAATATTGGTCTTAATATTCATTTAAGTGGCCTTAACAAAGTCTTAAATTTGGGGTAGTCAAACCTGGGGATACCCTGAGGTGGAACAGAGCATTTTGAGCTTTGGAAATGTAGACAGAGTAATAAATATACTCAGACAGGTGTGAATGAAACAAAATACAACTCCATATATGTTTTTGAGGAGGAAACAACATTATAACATGACTTAAAGCTCACAAGAGTCAATTTTGCGTAACATAAAACCTTTAATATTATAAAAGTGCTTTCCAAAAACACTTTGTAGTTGGATGGTACGGTACCTGCTTGTCATGAAGATGTTATTGCTTTGCCTGGAATCTTCCACAGTACAGCAAAAAAAAAATCTGTCTCCATGGTGACACAACCAGGCTAAGAAGTTACAGGTCAGATCAATGGAGAGGCAGGTCTGCTCACTGTAAGAATGCATGTTTTTTTGCAGTATTTGAGAGACGTTTTGTTGATATGTTTTATGCCATACTGTAGAACCTTTCTGGCAAAGCAACAACATCTCTATCAGGTGGCAACTGCTCCACCAGAAAACTTACATAGTGCAGCTTTTTAATATTGCAACTTAACTTATATTCTTTTCTCCTTAGATCAAGCAGTGAAAGCAGTGTCTCAAGAAGCCACCAAGCTCAGTCTGGCCTATTCCAGACCTCCACTGCCCTCAGCACAGGTAAGCATTTTTGTCATTCATCCTCTACAGTGTTTTTTTAATAAGAAATGAGAAAACTAATACTTTCTTTTTTTAATTTCAGGATGGAGAGAAGATTTCAGACTCCATTTTGAAAAGTGTCCTCGCTTTGTCCACCGTCTATTACTGGCTTCCCAAGAGTCAAGGTAAAAGAGATTTTTATTCACTTCACACTGCAGTTTGGTACATCGTAATATTTAATAATGAAGAAGATGCCAAATTTTGGTACTAAATATCCGTACCCACATCACTCTAAAATTAATAAAGTTTAAAGTTATTGGTCGTTTTCTGGTGGAGGGTCCGTCAAATGCTTTTCTTCATGGAGATGTTATTGCATGTCTGGAATGTTTCACAATATGGCATTAAACCATTTTGTATTGTACGTTTATTTTATTAAGGAAAAGCCTGTGAGTCACCTCGTTTTTGAGGGGGATTTTATCTTCATGGAAACTAAACCAGACCGAGTTATGGGTCAGCTCTGTAGAGAGGTGACCCCGCTCACACTCAGAATGCCTGTTTTTCTAGGTATTTTTGAGCTGCCAAACCACTTGACATGACGTCTCTATAGAAACAAGCAACCAAAAATTTACACAGCAGTGCACCTTTAAGTTCTGTAGAGGCAAAATTGTGGAATATGAATTTTTAATAATACAGATTCTTGCTGATTCCAGGTGTGACTCTGAGGCGGCAGGTCAGAGACGCCACAGTGGACGTTTTAGAAGGACTCACTCAGCTCTTAGACGTCATCATCAGTACACCGCTGGAGAGGTACATACACAAAATGATCAAATATTTAACTGTTACCTAGCAACCATAACAATAACAAGGACCAAAACTCATCTAAATTACACAACCATGTAATGTGTCCATACTGGCTTGTCAAAGCCTGATCCCGTCAGATCTCAGAAGCTCAGCAGGGCCTGGTTAGTACTTGGATGGGAGACACTGGGAAATTCAGGTGCCACAGGGGGGCGCCAGTCACAAAACTGTCATTGTGTACTTAGGCAAGACACTTCACCCACATTGCCTAGTATGAAAGTGGTGTGTGTGTGAGTGATGGTGGTGGTCGGAGGGTCTGATGGCGCAGATTGGCATGGCAGCCGCTCTTCCATCAGTCTGCCCAACAGGGCAGCGGTGGCTACAATAGTAGTTTACCATCACCGGGTGTGGAGTGAATGAATAATGCTGAATAATGCTCTGTAAAGTGTCTTTGTGACAAATATCTGTGAAAAGCGCTATATAAATAAAGACTTACTTACTGACTTACAACAGTTACACAACAGCTATGATTAGACAAATACAAATAAACAGTGGCTGTTTTATTTGGCTAAATGAAGATTTGATGTGTCATAAAAATCCTTTCCTTGTGCATAAATTGTCTCTTCTTTCTGGATGGAATTTTTGAGTTATGGGTATTGATGTTATAATTTAGTATTTACAAATTTGTACAGATGTCTTTCTGTTGATATAAAGTTGTAATGGAAGATACACAGTAAAAAAAATATATCAAAAAATTCAAAAAGACAGAAAAAAGAACATTTTGAAGGGTTTTCAACATCAAAGAATGAAAAATAAATAAAAAAGTAAACATATACTGGCAAAGTTATGTCCGTAAAAGAGCCATTTTGAATGGAAGACAATCAAACAAAAAGGACCAGGGGTGTGAGTATTTTGATTAAAGACTGTTCAAAAACACATAACTTAAAAATACTTGACAAAATACACAAACTGGCCAATTTGCATGCTTTTTGGTGCAATATAGTCAAAGTTATGCAAAAAATAAAAGTAGCGACATACAAAAATGTACCTGCAGGAGGGTTAAGAACAATCAACCAGTTATGCAGTTGGCAATGTTGCAATGTTAAAAAAAACTCTCAATACTTAATCCAAGTTTTGTTCTTTAGTTTGAGCCAGGACCAGCTGACCTCTACAGGGACGGTGTGGTCGGCCTGTGATCGCTTCGACTCCCTGCCTAAAGGTTTGTACTGTTTTTAGGTTTAAGTATGAAGTATTTGGATGTATTCAAATATTAGACTTCTGTATTTCTGTTGGATGTTTTCTCAGATAACAAAGCAGCTCTGTTGGTGGTCATATCTGGAGAGGTGGGAGTCATCAAAGATGCTATCGAAGAAATTGAAGAGGTAGATTTCCTTCTTTTGACTTTTAACCTTATCCTGAAATTCTGAGCAGAAACTAGCTCCATCTCCAGTTTAAGCCTCAACTTGTTCCATGACAGAAATAAACCTGAGTCTGACCAAAGATAATTCAGGCCTGAAGTTTAAGCTGCTCTTTGTGCTCGCGGTGACTACGGGAAGGCCAGAGCAGTGGAGCGATGACATCACAGAAAATGGGCTCAAAGTGTGACTTTTTTAAATGATCTGACTAAACGAGAGAGGAACCACAGCGCGCAATCACAGAGTTTGAATTGGGCCATGGAACTTTTCCGTTCATTCTGATCTTAGGAGCGAGAGGAAAGACACGACTGCCTCCGGAGGTAGAGAGGAGGCTGGCTGCAGAGTGTGGACTTTGGGGCCTCGTTAATGCGGGCTGCCCCTTACCAATGCGCGGTAGTACGTAGAGATTCTGCTGTGTGTAAAAGTAAAACTATAACAGAACTCTTCACATGTATCTTAGAAGAAACTATAAAATCTGGGCCGACGTGTTTGCAGTTTGACAGGGAGCGAGAGACGAGGGGATGAAAAGGGAGAGACAGACGCGGTGAAGGAGCGAACAGACAGAACCTGCTGAAAACCAGTTCATCCTCATCCTTCAAAAAAAAAAAAGTCTCATCAACCAAAGATTTTGCGACTCCTCCCTGCAGTACCTCCAAGACACCCCTAGGGGTCGCAAGCCCCCTGTTGAAGACCTCTGTTCTAGACAAAACAATAACATCTCCATGGGGATAAGCAGATGGCAGACCCTTCACTAGAAATATTCCGCAGTGTACCTTTAAATGCTAAATGACTGTCAGTTTTAACCTGGTTTAAATGGCTTTCCTCATAGGGCCACTAGGTGGAGTCATTGCACCTTAAACTCGCTGTACCTGATTTTTGTGAACACATTTCTTTGATCTACCTAGTTTTATCTTTGTGCTTCTTCAAACAACAACTAAGCATACAAACTAAAAAAAAAAAAGAAAGAAAACTAGCATTCTAATAGTGCACTAGCCTTACTTACTGGTTCATAGAAAATAAAACTGCTTTATTTTGACCTTTATTTTGTTTTATTTTGGCCCTTTGACCTCGTTTTTACAACATGTCTGACACATTTTTACTTTAGTTCATGAGAAAATTTAGTACAGCCCTTTTTTATCGGTTAACAAAAATATTTTAATTATTGCAGTGTTATGTTTCATCTGTGCAAACCGTAAACACAGATCCAACCTCTGTTCTCTCAGGCTCTGTCCGAAGCCCAGGACCCTTTTGGCGACATCCTGGATGACGTGATCGAGGGGGCGGAGCCTCGGGGAAACCAGGACACGTACTGGTCGGAGCAGGACCGGCGCGTGATCGGCCCGTGCCAGGGTCTGATGAAGGCGTCCGCGGCGTGTCTGAGGAAGCTGACGGCGGCGGTGAGGTCGAACGCGGACGTGAACGGCGCTCAGAGCCTGGCCCAGCTCGACGACCTCGCGGACGTCTCCAAAGACATCAGCCCGGGGTAAAGAAACGTCATTTTACAGATCGTTTTTAAAGTGTTTGTAGAAATTAGGGGTGGTACGAGATAGAATTTACACAAAACGAGGCACGAGACACGAGATTGGTTCAACGAAAAAAGATGAGATTTTGACACTGTTTATCAATTCAGTTCCTAATTGTGGGGTCACCATTTTTTATTTACTTTAATATTTTTGCTGTCATTGTAAGAAATCAAAAAATATGACTCGCCAGTACTTCAAGGTAACTATTTTAGTTTCACGAGTTTTTTTTGTTGTTGTTGTTGTTTTTTTGTTTTTGTTTTTTTTTTTGTTTTTTGTAACTTTTTTTTTTTTTTTAACTTTTTTTTTTTTTTTGTAAATTTTTTTTTTTTGTAACTTTTTTTTTTTTTTTTTTTGTAACTTTTTGTTGTTAAATTTCTTTTGGCATTAAATTTTTCTGAATGGAAACCAAACCAGACCAAGTTACAGGTCAGATCTGCGGAGAGTCAACCCCGCTCAGTCAGAATGTCTATTTTTTTTTGAGTTATAAAACCACCTGTAATTGAATAAATGTAAGGTAGAGCTGTTTAATGCCATACTGTGGAACATTCCTGGCAGAGAAACAAGAAACAAGCAGGTTAACGGACCCTCCACCAGAAAAATTACATAATGCACATGTAGCTCTGCACAGGTGTGGTCTGGTGAGGGCAGTTTGGGTTAGATACATAGAAATACGCAATAGTTTTACTTTTGTGTAATTCATTTCACTAGTACTCAAATAAAAAAAACACATTTGCAATCTTGAAAAAAGACTAGAAAAATCTTCATTGTGTAGGTCTATTTAGATATTTTGGCTGCATTTTTTTTCTTGTTTAATTTTGTCCATATTAAAGTAACATTACTTAACACTTCTTTCCCATCTTTATGCTTGCATATAGTAGGATAATGAATGTAAAATGGTAAAATGTGCTTGTTTATTTTGTGTGCAGCGTGGATGACCTGGCCCTGTGTCTCTATCCTCCCATGGACTACAACGGAGTCGAGAACAATGCAAGTCACACACACAGTTTTTCATTTTACACATTATAAATATGTCCACACAAACTAACACCTGTAATGTTCTGACCCACAGGCGTCTAAACTGGCTTCAATCTTAAAGAAGGTCCTTAACATTATCAGGTAACATGATCTTTTTGTACTTTTTGAGATTATTTGCGTCAAGTATTGTTTTGAAATATGACAGACGGTGCAGAAGTCACCCAGTAAAGAGGGATTAGTGATGCTACATTATCATATTTTAGTGCAACAATGACTATGAGAAGAAAGAGAGAAAGTCTGACCAAACAGTATTGAAATCTTAAATTTTCTTAAAGAATTTTGCTGTTGTTTGGTCATGGAGCCAATAATCGTGAAATACTGATGTCAAATTTGATATTGTGATCCATATTCTTCTCTCAATCTACAAGAATTCAATGAATAAGTCATTTTTGTAGTTTATGATAAAACACTACTGCAGATTTGTACTCTGCTGCCCTCTGCTGGTCTTAATGTAAAAAAAAACAAAAAACTGACTTTTATGACTAAGTGTGCTATAAAGTTGCAGTTTTATTCTCGTTACTTTTTCATTATTTTTATGAAGCTCCTCTTAGTTTCTTTACTCAATAATGTGCCTAGTGCAGAGTTTCTCAAATTGTGGTGCGCTGGTCCCTCTGCAGTTTGAGTATTTGCTCTATTAGAGACTTTTTTTTTTTTCTTTCTTTCTTTAGGCTCATTATTTAGAACAACTTGATCCATTGTTTTGTAAAATTTTTTTTGGAAGCCCATTTCTGCCAGTAAGTACTAAATAAAAGTCTCACAGAAAGTCATAATTATGAGTTTTAAAGTTATAATTATGAATTTTAAAGTCATAATTATGAGTTTTAAAGTCATGATTATCACTTTTCAACTCAGAATTATTACTTTAAAACTCATAATTATGAGTTTAAATATCATAATTATGAGTTAAAACTTGTAATCGTGACTTTTAAACTCATAATTATGACTTTCTGTGAGGCTTTTATTTTGTATTTACTGGCAGAAATGTGCTTCTGTACATTTTACACCAGGTTTAGTCCTAATTAAAACCTGATAAAGTCCAGGTTTAGATCTGGTGAAAGCTAAATAGTAGGGATGTAACGATATCCAAATCTCTCGGTACGATATTATCACGATATACATCTCACGGTACGATATTTTGGAGAGGCTGATATAATTGTAGATAGGACATGTTTCTTCTTTTAAAATACGTTGACAAGATTTTGGTGTGAATTATTTCCATCATAATCCCAAGAATTCAAGTAAAAAACATATTTCTTTATGTTTTTTGTGTTGAAATGAATCATGGGATATGTAGTTCCCAATGTTCATAAGCTGTTGCTACTATAAAACCATGTATTTACGCAAAGGAACTTGTGATTCAATATATTGTGACAGCCCACGTTGTTATTTTGAGACTTTTGACGATACGATATCACGATATTTTGGTTATTGTTACATCCCTACTAAATTGTATTGTAGGTGGTACTTGTGTGAAAAGTTGTAATAGTGATAGTGATCTACTTTCTGCTCATGTCCATATCCATGTTACTGTGTTATTCAGGTCGAGTCACGTCTGCGGAGAGGCGGAGCTGACCTGGGTGCAGTTTTTGGACAACGCCGTGGACCACAACCTGCAGAAAGCCAGAGACCTCATGCACCAGGACACATAGGACTGCGATTACAAATATGGACTTTAATCTGTTCTAAATATGTAACAAAAATATATATATATCGCTTAACAAATTGTGCTCATGGGCTCCAAGGCTCTGTACAAAAGTGTGATTAAAAACGCCTCTTAGTATTTTTATTCTGGGCTTTTTTTTATTTCTCAGATCTTCTTGTTTCTATTGATACGTCATTGCTTTGCTTCGGATGTTCCTCAGTATGGCATTATGGTTTTATAGCTCAAAAATACCTACAAAAACAAGCATTCTGACTGAGTGGGGTCACCTCTCCACTGATATGACCTGTAACTTGACCTGGTTTGGTGTCCATGATGATAGAAAGGTTTAATGCCACACTGTGAAACTTTCCAGACAGAGCAATCCATGTAAAAAAGCATTTTCAACATGTTTTTTTGTTTCATGTAGATTTTAATTTTATATTTTTGATTCATTTTTGATATTTTGGTTGGTCAGAAGTTATTTATTCTATTACTATGGGATCTTTAGGCAACCACAGTAGCCAAAAAATGTACTCAAAGACTTGATATGTCTGTAATTGGAAGGATAAAAACTAAATCAAAATCTGGTGTTCTCAAAAGATGGCCACAAAAATTAGAAAAAAAAAAAAAATCCAAATCCACTTTATTTATAAGCACATTTTACAAACAAAGCAGTTTTCAATGAAGACAACTAAAGGTAAAATGCAAAAATTTGGTCGTACCAGTCCTAAAACAATAAAATCAGTCAAATCAAATAAAAGCAAAACCATTAAAAACATAAAATAGCAGTAAATAAGTAAAATAAATCAAATAAATGTTTTTTTCGTTCCAGTTAAAAAGTGTACAGCGAAACTTTGGACCAACTATGAGTGACAAAGGAGAGAAACGCGTGCGTGACCTGTTTAAATGATTTAAACGATAAAAAAAAATATTTAATTTTAGATAAAAGCCTTCACTTGTTTGTCAGATGAAAAATTAGTGTCAATAGCAACGGCAAGGTTGGTGACGGACTATTTCACGTGCAGTTTCAGTGGGTCAGTGAAAGCGTCGGTGTCTTTCCGCCTGAGTCTCTGCCCCCCCAGAGCATCTCCTGAGTCTCTCCCCCGAGTCTCTGCTCCTTGTCTCTGCCCCAGAGCATTTGAGCTCTGAGTATCAGCCCCTAGTCTCTCCCCAGACTCTCTCCGTCTCGTCTCTGCCCCCGAGAGCATTTGAACTCTGAGTATCAAGAAATACAAGTTAGATACATATCAAAGCAGAATGACACTTGTTGAGGACAACTAAGACAAACCAGAGTTTCCTGTAGGGTGTGGACAGTTGTGTTTTCAGAGTCTTTATACATGTTAATGACAGGTCTGGGTCCCAGGTAGAAATCACATTCATTTACACAAAGACAGACTGAGAAAAATCTTTCCACAATCACACTTCCTCTGAACAAGCAACAAAACTGTAGCGCTGTAACAAAATAGTTTAGTAAAATATGACCAAAAATACTCTTGGTGATATATTGATACAGCACTCCCTGATATCGATACTGTATTATTTATTTTATTTTAATTTATTTATTTATTTAATAGGGACAGTGCAGCGTAAATATGCCAGATTATAGCAAGAATGCTCATTTCCATCTGTCGTCCCTCGGCAGGTGACACCACAAATTTAACAAAGAAAAAAACAACAAAAACAAGCGACACTTCTAAACTAAACATGTCCACAAGTCTGGTTTTCCTTCAGCCACTGTTTCAAGTGGGATTTGAAAGTGACAAGTGTTGGAGTCTCTCTTATTGATAGTGGGAGACCGATCATCACATTAAACGATATCGATATTTCAATATTTTTGCACACTCCAAGTACAGTATGTGGTAGAGTTGGTTTAAATGAGGCGTTACTCAAATAAGACTCAGTACTTTTACTTTGTACACTATATTACTCAAGTAACCAAAACTAACTCAAGACTATGGTAACAGTGTCAAATATATTACTGATTATGTGGATTTGTATGGATGTGTATGGATGTGTATGACAGAATGTTCAGAAGTCAAATGAATCAGAAAGTGCACCAAAGTTCTTGTTGAGGTGCAAATGCAAAGAACAGTAAAATAAAAGTGAAAAAAGGCATTGAACATTCAAATGGCCGATGTCCAAAAGCTTTCAAAAAAAAATTTAAATAATGTTTCAGCAAAAAACGCCTTTGTCAGATCTTTTTTGTTTTGGACCACAGTACACAAAATGTAAAAGTATTCTGCATTTCTGGTTGGAGAGACATCTTGTACTTTTTTCGATGATGTTTACAGGATGCCATTTTGTGTACTGTGGTCCAAAGCAAGAAAAATGTTCTGATGAAGCCTTTTTTGCTGAATCATTCAATCTAATCCAATCCACTTTATTTCTATAGCACATTTCACAAACAAACAGATTCCAAAGTGCTGCACAAATACACAACTATAACAACAACAACAAAAATGATAAAACTACTAAAATAATCATTCTAGAACCAAAATAATAAAACCAGTAAAATAAAATAAGAGCAAATTCATAGAATAGCAATAAATAAATAAAACCAATAAAAATACATTAAAAAAAATAAATAAAAAGGTGTTAAAAGCTAGAGAATAAAAGTGAGTCTTAAGATGAGACTTAAAACACTGTTCGGACATGGAGGGACAGAGCGTTCCAGAGCTTAGGGCCGGTCACAGAGAAGGTCCAGTCCCCTCTGGTTTTAAGTCTTGTCTTAGGCACCAAAAGCTGGATCTGACCCTCAGACCTCAGAGCGCGTGCAGGGGTATAAATTTGGAGGAGGTCTGAGATGTATTGTTGGCCCAGTTCATTCAAAGCTTGAAAAACAAAGCAATAAAATCTTAAAATCAGTTCTAAAATGAACAGGAAGCCAGTGCAAAGACACAAGGACCGGGGTTATGAGGTTATTTAATAATAAAAACACAATGCACACATTAGCTATGAGCAAAGTTGGCCAAAAAAGTTTTAAAAGTCTGAACCTCAAGAAAAAAATACAAAATGGATTTAAACTGCACATTTTCAGGAGCCTGTGATCAATACGAGTTCCTGGTACTGTTTAGGCGTTTGAGTTTCAACAGAAAGGTGACAGTGACTAACTGTAAATCTGTTGGTAAATTCTTGCCAACTTGTGACTAATTTTGTGCATGAGAGTCTTGTTTCAAATCACAAATCATCTCACCTGTTGTAGTTCCTGCTTAGTCAGCTCTTTCTGGTCAGACTGTGTTAAATTAAAGTGCAAATTAAAGTCTAACTTGAGTGACAGATCTTCAGACAGAGCAGTGTCCACATTCACATCACACCCCCAAAGAATGTCGATGACACCAGCCGCAAAGCATCAGTTAAATAATAAAGGATTTCTCAAACGGTAAACATGTCTGTTTTTGAAGAGGTAACAACATCAAAACATGACTTAAAGCTCACAAAAGTCAATTTTGAGTAATAGAAGACCTTTAAGATTTAAATGTGATAAATCTGTGTATATTTACAAACTATTGGATAAGAGATAGAGTGACTAGATTTAAAAAATTCTACACTGGGACACACTCGGGTTAGGATGTTTGTACAAATAAAATTGTGAAAAGAGCGTGAAACATTGTGCATTCTCGTGTCAGTCATAATCTGAGGAACTTCTGACGCTGCTTTTTTTTTGCTTTATGGTCATTCCCAAACACAGATTTATGTATTTTGTCTAAACAAATGACAATTGATGCTTCTTTTACTGTTGGCAGGGATCAGATCTTAAAAAATTTGTGCTATTCTGTTTTAAGCAGGGCGTCCACTGTGAGATTTTTTGCCCTTTTTGAGACGATTTTTCACTTGTGCAACTGTTTTGAGGATTGAGTTTTCGCTTAATCAAGTGTCGTGCTTCATGTAGTAAACATGGGGTAACGAGAACCGATTAATACCTCACGACCAGCTCCCGATCAGCAGCTGTAGGTCACAAGAATATCAAACCTGTTTGAAATCCAGTCGCCTCTCGTGAGGGTTTCACACTGTTGAAGTCGTTCGTTTAGTATGAGAACAGGAATCGTGAGCTGTGAACTTTTAAGCCCTTCGATTTGGTCGTACAGTTTGAGCTGGGGCTGAGTGAAAGCATTAGTCCAGCATTAGTACTGGTTTAGAGATGATGTAGTCCTGGTTTAGTCTTAGTTTAGTCCTGGTTTAGACCTGGATTAGACCATTTCTTGTATAAAACTGGGACAAATCACTGGTTTTGTATAAATCTGCTGGGACAGGCGACACCGGGCTCCATACTGGGACTGTCCCGGGTAAAAAGGGACGTCTGGTCACTCTGCATAACAATGCTGAAAAAACATGTATTTAACTCCGTGAGAGCAGATGGCCCCACAAGACCAAGTTACTGGTCAGATCTGAGGAGAGGTGACCCTGCCCATAGTAAGAATGCACATGCTTTTCAAACCTGATATTTCGATCTCACTGGGGAGGTTCTATATGTGTGTTTTTGGCATTAGCAAAGACAGCCAAAAAGTTTGAAAAGCCTGAACCTCAAGAAAAAAAAAACACACAAATGGCTTTAAACGACACATTCTCAGGAGCCTGTGATCAATACGAGCGTCTATGGTCCTGTATAGGAGTTTGATTTTCAACACAAAGGTGACTGATTTATGCGTGACAGACTAAATCAGCTCTTTCTGGTCAGACTGTGTTGAAACAAAAGTCAGATTAAAGTCTAACTTGAGTAACAGTTCAGACACATTAGATCACACCCCCGGAGAATGTCGATGACACCAGCCGCAAAGTATCAATTAATTAAATGCCAGTTCTGCTGTGAACCTTTAAATATCTACATCTTCCACCCCAGCTTTAAAATAATCAAAAATAAAATAAGGTTTGGTGAATAAAGTGAGATTAGTAAGTGGTTATATTAGGGTGACCAGACGTTCCTATTAACCCGGGACATTCCCAGTTTGGAGCCCTGTGTCCCCTGTCCCAGCAGATTTAAACAAAACCGGTGATTTGTCCCATTTGTTTTATACAAGAAATGTGCCATGTGTCTCTATTTTTGACCAATCAGGCATAAATTATCATTTGTTGAGGTAAAATAAAGAAAAGCTGCTTAAAAATGACCAAAACACAAAGAAAATAAGACTATACTGACTCACATGTTAGTCATGAATGGGCCGAGTGCAGAGCAATTTTCCTTAATTACGCACTTGTTTCACAATTTTATTATGATAAACCGGTTATTTACAGATTCCACATCTTTCTATGAAATTAAAGTAACTTCCAGACTACCAGGAAGTGGGATTCGAATCCACAAGGGATTTCTGCCATTAGATCTTAAACTTTCTCGTGTGGGGTCCATCACCTGCTTGTTTCTATCACTGCACTGCCTGAAATGTTCCACAGTGTGACATTAAACAGCTCTACTTCACATTTATTCAATTACAGGTGGTTTTATGGCTAAAAAATACCTAGAAAAACAGGCATTCTGACTGTGAGCGGTGTCGCCTCACCCCACAGATCTGACCTGTAACTTGGTCTGGTTTGGGCTCCATGAAGATAGAAAGGTTTAATGCCACACTGTGAAACATTCCAGACAAAGCAATAATATCTCCATGGAGAAAAGTACTTGATGGATCCCCCAGCAAAAAAGTTACAATGCACTTTTAAGTCCAACGCCTTCGCCACTTGATTGTCGCAGCAAATTCTGATCCCTGGATACAAATCATCCCTGGGTTCATGTGGTCTAAAGAAAAAAAACATATTATGGACTTTGTGAGGGACCCCTTCCTGGACTGGGCCCGGGTAAACCCCCCCAGTCTGACGCCCCTGCACATTTGACCCTATTCCAACTAGACATGAGAGGATATTGAAATTTAGTGGGGGGGGGGTGACTACATGTATGTTTATGGTGTTAACAAAGACAGCCCAAAAAGTCTGGAAAGTCTGAACTGAGTCTTTACTAGGGATGGAACTAGATCTCATTTGGATGGGACAAAAAAGCGTCATGTATTGGTGAGTTACAACTCTGACAGCTCCCAAAAGCAGCACTAGAGTGGAGATATGAAATATGAAATCAACTAAATAAAAACTTGAAAGGCCAAAATTAGAAATTGAATCATGAAATGAGGAATTAAATTAAAATCTCATCTTGCCAAGATCTTGTGGATCCAATCTCATATCTCATCTCATCCCTAGTCTATACACCAGGGGTCTTCAACCTTTTTTCCTCCGGTGAGCTACATTTACAAGACAAAAATGCCAAAGAGCTTCTCATTTTAGCGGTCGCCAGAAATCGAGTAATTATAAGAGCCACGGCCTTAGGAACAGTTAGAGGCTTATAAAACAGACACCATTATTCATTTCACTAGCCAGGAACACGCCAACTACGTAGCTCAATTTCATTTCTCTCCAGCGACTAGGTCAGGAATGGGAATACACTAGACCAGGCATGTCCAAACTATGGCCCGTGGGCCAAACGCAGCCCTCGGACAAATTTTTCTTGGCCCTCAGGCTTCCAGGTGATTTGGCCCAAATAACCTTGCATCAATTAAAAATGAACATTTCAAGTTTTTTTGAAAATCTACTCTGATAAAGCCAATATTGAAGATTTAATGTGTGGTTTGAGGATTTTAGAGTGAATAAAAACTGATGGTTCATTCTAAAGTGTTAAACATGCACATGTTTCAATTATTCACTGTATTGAGCACCAGTCTACGGCCCTCGATCGGCCCTCTGCTTCATCTGTGTTTAAAAATGTGGCCCTTGATGAAAAAAGTTTGGACACCCCTGCACTAGACAGTTTGCAAAAAACGTGGAAGTGCGAGTTCGGGCACCAGCAATCAGCGAAGAGCCATACATTCTGTGTTGGCAACGATTCCAGAGTCATTCTACTCATCAAATTTTAGTTATTCAGCTCAAAACTTATAATTCACACATTCTTTGGCATTCTGTCAACACAGAATGTATGTCTCTTCGCTGATTGGCTGGTGCCCAAACTCGCACTTCCGGGGTTTTTGAAACCGTCTTTTGTATTCTGATTCCTGACCTAGTCGCTGGAGAGAAATGAAATTGAGTGGAGGCACTAGGTGGCGCCAGCCTGGCTAAGAATTCTCAGGATGAGAGTGGCCGACAGGCAAAAATGTCAGAGAGTCTTACAAGCATCTAGCCGAGGTTCTAAAGAAGTCTGAGGGGTCTGAGCGTCTACAAAGTTTATAAATGTTGTTTTTTTAGCTCACACATAAGTCTGGGAAAATCGTTTTACTGATACATAATTCTGGGAAAATCATGGAGCACTTGCAGTTTGAATCATTCAAGGCCACTGAACAGAACATTTTGCACTTGAGCACAATAAGATTATTGTTCACATGTTCACGTTCTTGTTTAGTTTGGCTTTTATTAGAAAGTTGACAGGGACTAACTGAAAAACACTAATGTGAGCAAGCTTGTGCCTGTAATTTTACGCGTGAGTCTTGTTTCTCATCACAAATTGGCTCACCTGTTGTAGTTCCAGCCAAGTCAGCTCTTTCTGGTCAGATTGTGTTAAATTAAAGCTCAGATAACTTGAGTAACAGATCTTCAGACAGAGCAATGCCTCCGTTCACATCACACCCCTGGAGAATGTCGATGACACCAGCCGCAAAGCATCAATTAAAAAATGCCAATTGTACTCATACATAAACATTCATATAATTACATTACTCCGGTGTCTTGCTTTTTTTGCTACTTATTTTGGATTTATCATTCCCCTTAATATTTTTGCTCTTTGTTATTATAATATATCATGATGTGTCAGCTACTGTGCCCAAATAGTTTCCCTCGTGGATCAAAAAAGTCTAGTCACAACACATTACATGATGAATAAATCTGCCCTTCAGTTCCTCATTCTTTTGCGTCCTTGGGTATTTGAACATGTCATAGGGGAGGTGGTTTGTCTGCACACATGTTTGAGTAATCCTTTATTATTAGTCTTTTTCTCCAAAATGCTCTGTCCCACCTTGTGATGTCATGTACTTGTAGTTTTCAAGTTAACGGCTTCCTTTTACCTTTTGTTCTGTAGGGAAGGGGAATTCCCAGGCTTAAACGATCCAAATGATTCAAGTGAAGGTGTATGGAGTTTAAAAACACTGTGGAGTACCTCCTGTAGAGGTGGAAAAGAGTATTTTATGTTTGATTAAAAAAAAAAAAAAAAAAAAAACTTAGTTTAAATATGTAGGTTTTGTGTGAATGAAATAAAACAAAACTCCTGGTCTGTTTGTGATGAGGACACAACATTATAACATAAATCAGAAAATAAAGTAACATTTACACAGTATTTTATTATTCTAGTTGTTCTCTACCAGGAGTGTGGTTCAAACCCACGACGACTTCTGTCCACTGGATCTTCATCACTGTTTCAGCATCAACATTATCTTCATGACCACAGTGACTGTGTCTGTCGCTGTATCGGACCAGTGTGGTGAAGAGGGAGCTGAGCTGAAAGGCAAAGCTCTCGATTTACCGTCAATCTACGTTCCTCCCCTCACCTATGGTCAGGAGCTCTGGGTAATGATTGAAAGGATGAGATCACAGGGTGCCTGGGTGCTCCCTTAGAGATAGAGTGAGGAGCTCAGTCACACGGGAGGAGCTAGAAGTATTAATTAATTCATTATCACTGCATTTATATTGTGCCTTTCAATATACCCAAGGCGCTTTACAGTTCATTATTCATTTACTTAACACTCAGTGGTGGCAAGCTACGACTGTAGCCATAGCTGCCCTGGGGCAGACTGACGGAAGTGAGGCTGCCAATCTGCACCTTCGGCCCCTCTGACCACCACCATCACTCACGCACACACACCACTTTCATACTAGGCAATGTGGGTGTGTCCTTGCCTAAGGACACAACGATAGTTTTTGCGACTGGCGCCCCTTGTGGCACCTGGAATTTCCAGTGGTCTCCCATCCAAGTACTGACCAGGCCCGGCCCTGCTGAGCTTCTGAGAACCAACAGGATCAGGATTTGACAAGCCGGTATGGCCACGAGAGCTGCTGCTCCTCCACGTCGAGAGGAGCAGCTAAGGGGAGGCATCTGTTCCAGATGCCTCCCAAGCGCCTTCCTCAGGAGGTGTTCCAGACATGTCTCAATGAGAGGAGGCCCCGGGGAAGACCCAGGACATGGAGGAGCTGGAAGAAGTGTGCAGGGTGAAGGAAGTCTGGAAATCCCTGCTTAAACAGCTGCCCCTGCAACCTGGGCAGGGATAAGCGGAAGAAAATGGATGGTTGGATTATCTTAATTTTGACCTTAATTTGCATTAATAAGTGCTTTATAAACACTACTTACTACATGATTTACCAAGTAACATACTATCACTTATGTAGCCTCAAAACTAAAGTGTCACTTAAATATATTTGTGATTTTGAAAGTCAGAAGTTAAATTTGACCGGTATGTAGCTGCATGATTGTAAAGCCAGAGTTCCCCTAGTCCAGGTCCATGTATATTTCTATAGGGTTGTACTTCATGAGTGGAGCAATAAAAACATTATTCAGTTTCAATTCATCTTTATTCCGGACTCATGGTCTATTATTAAAACAGACAAGGACAGTGACAATGTAAAACAATAAACATTTATGTTTTTAAACACAGCCATACCAGTGTCTCCACATATTGCACTGATTTCTTATTGCACTGAATCTCAAATTTGTGAGTGACATTATTATTTCATTGTCTGATTTGTTCAGTCTGCAGATAAAACTGTACATTAAAGAGCTTGCAGAGTGTTCACTTGTGCAGTAACAAACATCTCAGTCACACTCACACATCGTGGCTTCTTCAAAAACACCACAAAGCGTCATTGTAGACACCTGCAGTTTTGGCAGATTATCTTTTTTGTTATTAATCCAGAGGTGGGCTGTGTACAATGGTGTACAACAGGATGATTGATTTGAGTTGATGTTTTGGTCGTGGTTCTGGATGGTCCCACTCACCTCCTGTTTCTGTCATATTAGTTTCACTCGCTCCTCTCGTTAAATTCACTGGGTTAATTGCTCAAGTTGAAATTTTTAATGTTTATTCACCCTAAAGACAAATTCGCTGATTGTATAAAACATTTATACTTAACATAATGATTTTCCCTCCTCATAAACCTCCCTGGAGTTGTGTTTTATTTGATTTGTGTGTGTTTAATTAACCCTTCATTCTTCTACTCTTCTGCACTAAGTCACTGCTACTGCACTATTTTACCATTTTAGTTCATGCTGCTCTTCATGATGAATATTGACCTTTACTTTATGAGAGAATACTGAGATATATTGAGAATATTGAGAATACTAAATGATTTGAAAATGTGTGTTAGTCGAAACCACTCCCTCAGTTATAATTCAAATGTTGTATTATTTCATGTTTTGTTGTTTGTATTTGTAATGTTTTGTGTTTAGTTTACCTCTAAATTATAAATCAAATGTTTTGTTGACAGTTACTGAGTAGATATGAGTAGTAATGTGTAGTAATGATTTCTCGAGTAATGTACTTGAGTAAAATTATTCTGAAGTACTCTTATTTAAGAAAAAAAAATGTCGATCTCTGACTGAAAAAACAAAAACCTTTAACTCTTGTTCACAGACAGTTTCTTTTGTATTTAATGTCCTGTTAATTACAATATTTTCTGATCTGTTATAATGATGTTTCTTTATCAAAAAGCTCTCTACAGAAGCTCTCAAAAGTAAAAGTAGTGATAGATATCTACATATATATTAGCTCTCTGCACATGTACTGTATTTTTCATACTATAAGTCACACTTTTTTCCATGGTTTGGGCGTTTCCTGCGATTTATACTCCAGCGCAACTTATATATTAAAATTTTCAGACTGACAGCCGCGAGAGGCTCGAGGCTCGTGTGTCAGTATCTAGTACTACTATTACTCCTGTACCACTGTCACTTTGCACTCTACTGCGCATGTCTCCTGTAGAAAAAGCTGCTGTCTCGCTGCAAATAGGTGTATCTCCAGAAGTCACGCAGAAGTGACATCGAGGATGAAGAATTCAATGGATTTAGTGATTTGGAGTGAGATTGTGAGTTTGGTGAACTTATGTTGTTTATGATATAATTATCTGAATAACTGTTAATATGTTATGCATTTTTTGGCTGGTGCGATTTATACTCCAGAGCGATTTATAATCTGAAAAATACGGTATTTAATTTTAATGTTTGCAGTTCAAGCTGGGGGGAGCCAACATATATACTTGATTACATAACACAACTTGATTACATAACACCATCTCTTTATTCTATTCTATGCAAATTAGTTCATGTAGAATGCAGTGCTGCTGTGTTGTCCATGTCGCCACGACGATGGAATGTTCATATGGTATAAAGATCGCCACGACCTTCACTTTTCTCATTTCTGACCAGACTCTTGAACTGGAAAGACGCACTTGACGAACTCAGAGCTACTTTACGAAAAACCTCCACAGTCTACCGCTGTATCATCACTGCACATTCAGAGCAGATACACAGCTGAAGATGGCTGCTACTCAAAACCACCGCACGTCCACAGCCAGTGACAAGAAGACCCTGACCCAGGTTTGATAAACGTTTTTTGTAAAACTTGTGCTACTACTTGTGCAAACAGTGACACAGAAAGGAGAAACACTCTTTTCTAACTATTTTTCATTGTGTTACAACTTAAATAATCAGCAATGAAGAAAATACACAGAAAAAACATGTTTGACCAAGACAACAGTTTTCAAAATAGCTTCGTTCTGCTTCTCCAAACAGTGAGGCTTTTCAATCAGGTTCATTTTTCCAATCGAAACTTCACAAAAAGATGTTGATTTAACCAACAGAAACAGCTAAAAACTTCACAGTCAGTTATCAATAAAACATGTACATGTGTCCAGAACGTACACACACCCGACTGCAGTTCACAGTTGGGTCCATCTGCTCCTAAATTTACATCAACCAAACTAAATCTTAACTCCACTGCTGTGTCACTGATGAGCACATGTGATCTTGAGTGTGGGAATGATCATACAGTGAATATTTGATTTTGATTTGTGTTACAGGTAAACCATCTGGCAACAAAGTTCAACTTGCCCGTTGACTTTGTTGACTGTCAGGAGCCTGGCCCCGTCCACCACAACATCTACCCCACCACCATAAAAGTGGAACCTCTCTCAGCTGTGGGGGAGGCTCACTCCAAAAAACAGGCCAGAGTCTGTGCAGCAGCCAACATCCTGGACCATCTTAAGGAAATGTGCCGGAAACTGGACCTTAAACCCAATGAGCTCCTGTTGGAAGTGGCCCAGGCGAACGGGTGGGGGTTTCCGAGGTACGTGCTGTTGGACATCAGGGAAGTCCCATGGGGCTGGCTCTTCGCCATGAAGGTCTCAGTCCACGGTGTGGAGGCGGTCGCGACAGGCCCCACCTGCCAAGCTGCCAAACAAAACGCAGCAGCCAAAATGTTGGAGGTACTGGGGTTTGAGTGCCCAAGCTACAACCCCCTGCTTCATAAAAAGGACAACGTCTCAACAGCTCCACAGGTACATAGACACAGGTGTACTTTCATGACACAAACATTATATCTGTAAAGCTTAAATATCTATGAATACAAACTGCTTATCCCACATTTGAACACCAATAATAATATGTTAATTTCACTTATATTTCAGGCGAACCTGCTTAATAAGGAGCAAGTGGAGAAAGAGGACCAAAGGAAGAACACGAATTTCTTCAATTCCGAATCGTGTTTGGATCAGACTCGTCAGGATCTCTGCAGCTCTCCTGATGTCATCATTGAGGAGATTGTAGAATACCTCGATGAGGCCTCGGTCCCGTGTGAGACAGATCCTGTTCTGGACTCCATCAGTCTGTGTGAGATCCTCCTCGAGATCCAGACTGGATCAGAGGAGCAGGGTCTGTGTGAGACCCCAGACAAAGAGACAGATCCAGAGACAGAGACCAATCCGACACCTGAGATCACTGGACCTGAGATGTGCAGGTAAAATGTCTTTCAAATATTAACAAAAACATCTGTTCCTATAGAAACACAGTGCTATCTAAACTTATTACTTACTGTTAGAATTGCACTTAATCATGATTCTCTTACAGTGAACCAGAGGATGAAACAGAGGATGTTTCTGGAACAGCCATTCCTGATGAAGGTCCTGTCTCAGACTCTGGTGATCCATCACAGGTCCCCAGAGAGACTGAGCTCTTTCCTATACAAGAGGACGTGACCCCAGGATCTGACCATAATCACACTCCTGAGCTTTCAGAGATGAGTGTAGATGAAGAGTTTCCACCTTCACCTAATGACCGTAATGTCCCTGAAGACTATACTGGACCAGACCGCTCAGTCCAGTGTGAGGCGGATTCGGCCCTGGACTCCATAAGTCTGTCTGAGATCCTCGTCGAGATCAATACAGAGATGATTTCTGAAGGCAGTCCTGTTGAGGTCAGTTTCCCTGATGGTCCACCTGAGGAACATACTGAAGTGTTAGAAAGCATGACAACCCCAGGATGTGACCAAAATCACACTTCTGAACAGGACCAGGGCATGAGTGAATCCAATATCTCCAGGTAAAAAAACAATCTTTTTTCATTCTGATTTGTATGTGACATTCATCACCAGTGCTATTTGAATATAAATGGTATTGCAATAATAATAAAAGGATTTTTTATGCCTTACAGTCAAAAAGAGCCCACCAGTTCTCAGATCCTGGAAGGACCTCCTGTGGCCTGCTTCATCATCAGAGCCCTGGTCCGAACACTGGTCCAAAAATCAACCTACGAACAAGAAGACCAAGCAGAGGTAGTCAGATTGTTGCTCGAGAAAACCAGAGACAATATTCTCCATCAGGACGTCCCTATCTCCGTCACAAACATGAGGGCTCTGGGCAAAGCTGCAGCCAAAGACCTCCTGAAGGAAATTGAACTGCAGGGGGGGCAGATGAGCGCAGAAGATGAAGCCTTCCAGAAAGCCACAGTGAAACACATCAACAATCACCTGAGAAACTTTCTGTTTGGTCCCAAGAAGAAGAGACTCTCTCGGCTGTTTGCAGCTGTGGGCAGATTCTTCTGTGCCCAGTGAACTTATTCATTGCATTTTAAATAAATCATATCAAAAAGCAATATGTTTTTTTAAACTTTTATGTAAGATAAATAATCAATATTTTACTTCGTGGTGTTAATATGTGCATGTCATTAAATGAAATGAGTTGTCGACTATTGAAAATTTTGGTTGTCTAAGGGCGCTTTCACACCACTAGTTCAATTATTAATTTGCGGCCCACTTTCACACCTGCAAACAAACCAGAATTGGTCCCATCGACATATATCCAAGGGTCCTTCACACAACAGGTTCGAGTGCACATGGCTCAGGGACGCTGAGACTTTCACACACGCCAGACCTCTCGGAAGAGTGGCTGAGATGCAACCTTCTCCCTGAGCCCATCCGCAGGGTACAGACAGCATCCGGTCCCCATGCCCCCAAGCAGATGCCCGACTCTGGCAGACAAGGTTTTTCAAACCCAGTCTAATAGTTTCCCTGGCCTGGGGAGCTCACTCGCAAACCTGTGGCCCACCAGCTGTGTGGCAGGTGTAAGGACCCAACCCCGGCCCCTGTCAGACCCCTTAACTGGGGCACGGGGGCCTGCTGCCAGGGCCCCGCTGACCCGGTGCACACCCACAGGGCTACCTGGTTGATCCTGCCAGTAGCATATGCTTGTCTCAAAGATTAAGCCATGCAAGTCTAAGTCCACACGGTTGGTACACTGAAACTGTGACTAATTAAATCAGTTCTGCTTCCTGTGATCGCTCTTCTGTTACTTGGACCACATTTGGCCACAGTTCAAGGTTGGTCGCATGTCTTCTTCACTCATCACAAACAGGGAATAAAATAATTAATATCCCCTCCCATGATGCATTTCTATTAGTTCATTTGGATCTACTGTCTGTAGCTCAGAACCAAGTTTGCATTCTCCCCTGAAGACCACACCAGAGTTCGGTGTGGAGTTCAAACCCACAAGGACTTCTGTCAGTGGATCTTAAGTCCAACACCTTAACCACTCAGCCATTCTGGTGGTGTAAAAAGTGCACTTGTACTTGTGTACTATGCTGGTGGGGTAAAACATGTCAAATCTAGGCACTAAGTCTGAAACTCATGAAAAAATTCAAAATGGATTTAAACAACACGTTTTCAGGATCCTGTGATCAATATGAGAGTTCATGGTCCTGTTTCAACCGAAAGGTGAGAGTAATTAACTGAAAAACTGTTGCTTAATGTGAGCTAGTAACTGTAATTTTACGCATGAGGGATTTGTTTCACATCACAAATCATCTCACCTGTTGCAATTCTGACTAAGTCAACTCTTTCTGGTCAGATTGTGTTAAATTAAAGATCAGATTAAAGTCTAATTTGAGTAACAGATCTTCAGACAGAGCAGCGCTACATTCACATCACACCCCTGGAGAATGTTGATGACAACAGCCGCAAAGTATCAATTAAATAAATGCCAGTTTTGCTGTGAACCTTTAAAAATAGCTACATCTCACGCCCAAAGATCTCTTTCTTTTCTGAATTTTGTTTTGTTGTTGTGTTTATATTTGGATTGGACAGAAATGTGTCACACGTTGGTGAGTTACAGTTCACAAAAGCAGATTCAAAACAAAAATATGAAATCAAACAAACTATTTTTTTCTCATTCTCATGGATCCAGCCTTGTGTTTCGTATTTATAGAGGGACAGATAATACTCCCTACAACTGTACAACAACTCACCCACTGCACCGGACTATAGAGGGAAAGAGGAGCTCATTCTCCAACAGGCTCCTCATACTATAATACTCCCTAAATCTATACAACAACTCACCTTTATGTAATAGATAATACTCCCTACAACTGTACAACAACTCACCCTTATGTAATACAGATAATACTCCCTACAACTGTACAACAACTCACCTTTATGTAATAGATAATACTCCCTACAACTGTACAACTCACCCTTATGTAACAAATAATACTCCCTACAACTGTACAACAACTCACCTTTATGTCAATAAATAATACTCCCTACAACTGTACAACAACTCACCTTTATGTAATACAGATAATACTCCCTACAACTGTACACAACTCACCTTTATGTCAACAAATAATACTCCCTACAACTGTACAACAACTCATGTAACAGATAATACTCTGTACAATTGATAATACTCCCTACAACTGTACAACAACTCACCCTTATGTAACAGATAATATTCCCTACAACAGTTTACCCTTATGTAAGAGATAATACTCCCTACAATTGTACAAAAACTCACCCTTATGTAAAATATAGCCCTATGTTGTGTCATCTTTGCACTCTTGTATAAAGCTGAGATATATTTGTATTACTATATTTACATATTTTATTTGTACTTGTACATGTATTTTATAATTATGCTTTATTTACACCAGCCTCTTGCTTTTTTTGCTACGTATTTAGAATTTATTATTACCGTTAAAATTTTTTGCTCTTTGTTATTATAATATATTTCTGTGCCTATTATAAAGAATTTCCTTTTTGGATCCATAAATTTGTCTAAGTCTAAGTCGAAGTCTAGTCTGTGCACAATACGTGGATGAATGAATCTGCCCTTCAGTTAAAACCCCTTTTCACCTCCTTGGGTTTTATAGACATGACATAATGGAGCTGCTTTGTCTTGCTTTTGTCTATGCACACGTTCGAGTAATAATAACCGTTGTCATAATAATACATTAGCCGTATATAGCGGTTTTCCAGACGCTCAAAGTCCTTTATTATTAGTCTGTCTACAACTCCAAAGCTCCGAATGTTTTGCTCCACCTTGTGATGTCATGAAGCTGTAGTTTCCAGTTAACAGCTACATTTGACCTTTTGTTCAGCGGAGATTAGCGATTTCAGGGCTTCAAATTCTTCTAGTCTGAAGTCCAAAGTCTAAACTGTAGTGAATGTGTATGGAGTTTAAAAACACAGTGGAGCACATTCTGTTTTTACCTCATGACGTCGCAAGTAAAACAGAGACTCCAGATCTGTTTGTGATGAGAAAACAACATAATAACTTTTCTAGCTATAGATATTCAGCCCATGAAATATATTTTTTTTAATATAAATCTGAATTGTGTAATGCAAACCTAAACATGGCTCTACCAGGAGTGGAACTTAAACCTACGAGGATTCTGAATCATTGGATCTTAAGTCCAACGCCTTAACCGCTCAGCCATCCTGGTACTGACACATGACGTTCATTCACATTATTTGCCTCAATCAGACAATTTTAGTGGCACCAGTGCACTTATATTATCTTCAACCTAAAATAGTTAAAAAGTAATCTGTGGACACTATTTTAACCTTTTGTTGTTAACTATTAGAGGCTGATTTATGATGGATTTTTGTTTTTAGCGATTATTTGTTTTGTGTTTCGAAAGCTAGATCTATCTCTCTAGGTCTCCCTGTAAATCATTAATGTTACTGTCCAAGCTGAAATGAAAGTGTTACTGGAAAACTTTCAGGCCAGTCAGACTAAGGTTACGTTCAGACTGCAGCCTGAAGTGACCCAAATCTGATTTTTTGGCCCCTATGTGACCTGTATCTGATCTTTTAATGACAGTCTGAATGACACAGATGTGATTTTTTCAAATGCGACCCAGGACACTTGGATATGTGCTCCTAAAACCAATACATATCCGATCTTTTGACATGTGACTTCAGTCTGAACAGCCAAGGCGCATTCATCCGACCTACACGTTATAATCAAGCCACAAATGTACACAAACGTTCTTCTCGTTATATGAAAATTGTTAATGAAGTCCGTGTCACTGAAGCGAAGCACATCACCACTCACCACTCTTGGCTACGTCTGCGCATCCACACGTTCCTTTCAACAGACTGTCCCACAAAACACCACGGCCAAAAACCTCGTCCTTCTCCTTCTCAATCTCCTCCTTAAAACAAGTAAGTTGTTCATGTTCTGGCTCCGGTACGAGAGGAACTTTAAAATCTCCAGGTGCTCAATGCTCGCGTCCATGTTTGGACAACTTCCATAAACACAGAAGCACGCTCGCTGCGGTTGACGTCGTTTTGTCTCCAGTGTGCATGTGGGACACTTTCGGGCCGTTTAACGTTCACAGTGGAGATCACATACAAGTCGCATTTAATTGGAAATGTGAACGACCTCGCAAAAACATTGGATTTCCAAACTGAGCATTAAGCCCTGCAGTCTGAACGTAGCGTAAAAGTTCAACTTCCACTAAACAGGAGTGGGATTTGAATCTGTGAGGGACAAACTCCTGTTGGATCTTATGCCCAACACACAAACCACTCATCCTTCTTCACGCACCTCAGACAAAGTTACAATTCTTTTTCTTTATTGTTTTATTCTGTTTAAATATTTTGAGCCCGTGTTATATCTGTACCAGGAGTGGGGTTCGAACCCACGAGGACTTCTGTCCACTGGATCTTAAGTCCAACGCCTTAACCACTCGGCCATCCTGGTGGTGCTTAAAAGTATTCGGTTTAGAGGTCTTGAATTTTCAGTCCCGCTCCCACACTCAGTCCCACATCTACGATATTTTGTCCCGCTCCAGCCCGCAAATATCTATCAAACACTGAGAGGGAAAAGGAATTGTCTAAAATGTGTGTAAAATTAGACCACGCCCGCAAATTTAGGCTGCTTAAAATGTTTTTATTATTTCCAAATAAAATATCCAGCACAAATGATGCACGATAGGCAAACATTCATCATTTGTATATTTAAATTTAAACTCATATTTAGTTTGCGGGAGTGCAGGGCTCTATCGCACGGGTCCCGCAGGATTTAGAAAGTCATTAAAACTAAAACACACACTGACCTCTAAACCCCTGCACCTGCCACACTGACCTCTGACCTCAGCATGTCAAACGTCAGGCAGCATGTTGTTGTTGTTGTTGTTGCTGATTTGAAATTTATAGCTGTAGTTATGTAACAGTTATATTTATGTATGAGTTTATATTAGTAAAAATAGTTTGATAATTGGTAATAAAAGTGATATGATAATTAAAACATGTTTATAAGTAATTATCTTGGAAGCTTCATGAAATATGAACAGAGCCAACACTCATTAAACTTAATAACATTTGATTGACAGATTGAGCTCAGTCAATCATCAGCTGTTCATTATTATTCATATTTTTTTAAAGCTTATACCATTTCTATGCCTTTGCTTTTCCTCATTTCATTGACACATGGGTCAAGTGCAGAGAATAACATGTGGACCGTAAAACCTTAACTGTTTATAATTGTAACTAATTATTAATCACTGGTAATTAGACCTTAAGCTTTAACTTTACTACACCCTTAACTATATTCAGATCATGTTTCTGCTAATAACATCTTCACGTTGTAGTAATTAATTTCATGAATACACTGATTTCTTGACAATGTTCAGTTTAACTCAGGGCCTTTTCTCTTTCATCCTTCAGGTCACTGGCTACTGTCCAAACTCAAACTGCAGTGTTGATGGAAAACTTCCAACACAAATAGAGCAAGAATCTACTTCCACATACCAGGAGTGGGGTTTGAACCCATAAGAGACATCTCCCATTGGATCTTAAGCCCAACACCTTAACAACTCGGCCATCCTGGTACAAAAAACACTTTTATACATATTAAAGAAGACAAACTTTTTTTTTTTCCCCCAAGGATTTTGTATTAAACTTACAACATAGTTCATTATTTTTACATTTTGTTTGTTGTAAACTGCAATATTAAACTAAAATGGCTGACACGGGACTATAAACCGGGACAAGGGGGCTTTTTTACTCTCACATACCTGGGATGCTGTCCTGAGGAAGTCGTCCTGCCTCCACCGGCAGGAAGACAGCGCCAAAACCTGTTTAAACCAGCTGACCGTACATGGTCTTCCTATAATTTATGTTATTAGGTTCATTTTTTGGACCAAGAGTTTGTTTTCTTACCTGACAGTTTCGACTGCTCCCTGCGCTCTTCCTCAAGGGCCGTTCACACCAGAGCGTCCAGTTTATATGTAAAGTCTATGTGTTTTTGTGGCGCGTCTTCAGACATTGATGCAGTGCGTCTTGAGCGTTCTGGCGTCGACACTCTATACAGCAAAAACTGGAGGGTTAAAATTTGAGGGTAAAATATGTCAGAGTTGTTTTTAACACCAAAAGTGTTATTTTAACTATTTGAAAGTTAAACGGGGGTTTGAGTTGATGTGGTTGAGGTTAATTCAACTTTCTCTAGTGTTAATTCAACTTCTCTTAGTGTTAATTTGGCTACTTCCATTCACCACATCAAACTCTTGTGAGAGAAGACCAGTTTGAACCAGTTTTGTACATAATTTCATCTTAAATGAACTAAAATAAAGTAAAAATAAAATAAAACACCTCTGTGTGTTGTTTAGTTAAGTCAGAATAACTCTACAAAGTGTTATCTGTTTACTCTCAAAACATTAATATAACTCTAGATTTCGGAGTTAAATAGGAACTTTGGTCCAGTGTTACTTAATTAACATTTCCAAAAATGTTAAATTAACTCTAGACCAGATTGGACTCATATAAACTCTGAGAAAATGTTAAAGTTGATTCTGTGAGAGTCAATTTTAACACTTCACTTTTTGCCGTGTAGACGTGCGTCCAAGGCGTCGACGCCAGAAAGCTGAAAATGCTGAACTTTCCACGTCAACCAATCAGGATCGAGTGTCCAGAGGCGTAGCGATGTTATTATCACCGAACCGGACCAAGAGCCACTTATACTACACCTGTAAAACTTTATCATTTTAATCCAAATATTCCTGATGATAGTGTAAACTGTTGGAAAGAGGTCACTAATGTAATTTCAGATTTAATTGAATATGACATAAAGGAAAACTTGAGGATTTTAAAGACATTTAGTTGCCCTTTTTGCGCATTGTAAAGAAGTTTGATATGTACACATGGGGGAGGGTCTTAATGTATGTATTTATTTATATTTTTGTATAATATAATTTTATGTTTCAATATCTAAAATCTTAATAAAAACATTTGTGAAAAAAAAAACAAAAAACAAGTGCGTGTATTTTACATTGATCAGTTCATTTCTAGAGGCTCAATTACTTCAATAAACTAACTTGTTTTCAACGACATAACAAGAAATATCAGTGTTTAAAGGTGAGCCACTTATGCTACACCTGTAAAACTTTATCATTTTAATCCAAATATTCCTGATGATAGTGTAAACTCCAACTGTTGGAAAGAGGTCACTAATGTAATTTCAGATTTAACTGAATATGACATAAAGGAAAACTTGATGATTTTAAAGATATTTGGTTGCCCTTTTTGCGCATTGTAAAGAATTTTGACACGTAGACATGGGGGAGGGTCTTAATGTATTTATTTTTTTTGTATAATATCACTTTATGTTTCAGTATCTAAAATCTTAATAAAAACATTTGTGAAAAAAAGAAAAAAAAAAAAGTGTGTGTATTTTACATTGATGAGTTGATTTCTAGAGGCTCAATTACTTCACTAAACCAACTTGTTTTCAACGACAAAACAAGAAATATCAGTGTTTAAAGGTGCACTTCGTAATTTTCCCGGTAGAGGTCTGTGACTCAGTTGTCTCCATGGTGACGTTAACGGCGTAGGAAGCTCCTGGGACATTTAAGTGCTTTCTAAACATCTGGCAGCGAGGGAGTTAACTGGCTGAGCACGTTTTGGGCAGGGCTTGACGCTATTTAAACTTGCGTCAGGATCACAAATCAGAGCCACACGCAGTAATACTACTAGAGAGAGTACTGCAACTACTACAGGACCTGAAAATGACTACACAATCTCCAAACACTAACAGTGAGTACTACTACTGCTAATACTACTAATACTTTGACCAGTATTGCAGTAGGGACATAGAAGAGTAGCTGGCTGTCAAATTTATACTTATAGTTTCTTGGCAAATACTAGTACGCGTGTGTTTTCAGAGCGCAGGATTTGGCACTGGTTGCAGTAAAAGTGTGTGCACGTTTTACCTGTTATTGTGGCAGAGTGGTTAGCCTTTATCATGATTTCAAATGAATAAGTTGTAGCCTATTTTTTTAGCACTGTGAGTAGAGAATTTACCTCTAAACGAGAAGATTCTGGGACATGATATGTTTAGACTTCTACATCTACGCATGAAATAATATGACGTTTGAAATTAGTTATTTATTTTAATTGACATTAGTTATTTTTTTCAGAGTTTACCAAGCAAAATTTAACAAAAACATATGCAAAATTAACTTTTAACTGTAGGGATGGGAGAAGATCTCGCGAGACGAAATTGCCACGAGAGTAAAATGATCTTGTCAGATTTTGTTTGTGTTTACATTTGGATTGGACTAAAAACGGTGGCGAATTAACACTTTGAGAAGCTGTAGTTCCAAAAAGTAGTGAAAAAAAGACTCAATAAAAAGGTAAAAACCAAAACTGTGAACTGAACACCACAATTTATTATTATTTATTATAATTTATATCAAAATTATCTCGTCTTGTCTCAATCTCGTAGACTTTATCTCGTCACTAGTCTTGTCTTGTGAGAATTCTGTTTCATCCCATCTCTACTTTTAACTAAATGTTGCTGTTTTTAACCAGTTTAGTTGGTTAATTTTATTTTACAGAGCTCATGTACAGCATAATTAATCAAAGAAACAGACATGAAGAGATGCTTTGTACCAAATTATAGTCCTAATAGCTCGTTTCCATCTGCAGTCCCTGAGAAATACAAAACACAGCACAAAAAACTATGTAATATATGTACAAATAATTATTTTTTAAAAAAGTACAATATCTCTATCCAAATCCTTCCCTACTCCATCTGTGCCTTTAATCAGACATAATTTAGTTCTTATATAAGTACATAAAGGGTCCTCTACCTGCTCGTCTCTGTGAAGATGTTATTTCTTTGCCTGGAATGTTCCATGATATGACTTTAAACACATCCATCCAGCATTTATTCATTATTCACGGGTGTTTCTGTTGCTCAAAAATACAACGCTGATGTTGCAGAGGGGTTTCTTTTTTGCTTTATGTATTGGTTCCAGACAGTTAGTATAAACTTACAGATTCCAGATACTTACACGGGTCCAGTCAAGTGGTAACGGAGGGAAACAGGGGCAGATTTTTTACATTCAAATAGTTGTTATTCAGAAACTAGAGGGACTATTGAAATAAGTAAAGTATCAGAATGTAGGAAAGAGTTACACTCCAACAGGGTAAAGTTAAACCTGTGATATTCTTTCAAGTTGTTGACTAAAAAACTCATGTCGGTAACGGAGGGAATGAAATATGCAGCACTTTTTGGGCAATAAATCCAAACAGTGATAACTCTTGGTTCTCACTTACATATCCTTAACAAACTGGTTTGAATATTTGCTTCATATAGTTTTCTACCATATGGTACAAGATTAGGTTGAAAAACCTCTTACTTTTTGAGTAATGAGATTTTTTATTAAGAAAGGTCATGGTAACGGAGGGAAAAGTAACGGAGAGAAAATTGTGCAAGCAAGTAGAAGGTGCATGATTTTGCATAATTTGTCAACTTTTTTCTTCCGAATACTTTAATATTACTTCAAAATGAAAGGAAACTATTTCTATAAAATATGTCAGTCCTTCCAAGCAAATTTTTATCATTTTAAATAAATTTTTTTTGGAAAAATCATGTACCTTCATCAACAGTTCAAAGATGGAATAACACAAGATATGATGAAATACATCAGTTTATTTACATGATTTTCAGGTCTTTGAAATTTGGGAAATAATTTTTGTTCCATGTTTCATACATGGTCTGTTTAAAACGTATGTAACTTTAGAACCAAAAATGGTACAGAAAAAAGGTAAACAGTTTCATAAACTAGAGTACATATGTATCTGTTCAATACATTTTTATATCAGATGCATTAACTTGAATTTTTGGCCTTGTTGTTTACTTTGCTTGACCGGGGCTCTTCAAAAAAAAAAAAAAAAAAAAAAAAAGATAGCTATTCAGTTTCTAGTAGTTAATAGAAAATAATTATTTTACAGAGAGTAATTTCAAGACCCAACTGTTTATCTAAGCTTTGTGTGTGTGTGTGTCTAATCACTGTGAACACTTTTGTGGTGCATTTTTGTTTGAAACGCGCTCTATAAATACAATTTGATTGATTGATTGATTGATTCTCTCCACATATCTGAATGCTGTAACCTGCTTGTTTCCCTTGTGATAGAAAGTTTTAATCTATACTGTGGAACATTCTAGACAAAGCAATAACATTTCCTTTATAACCTTTAATGCGTTGTTAAAAAGATTGATCTTAATTCAGCACTAAACATTTTAAAGTCTTGGCATAGTTTTGACAGAGAACGCTGAACCATGTTATACTATTGTCGCCTTTTCAAAAACATGACCTTGAATTCTATTGTATTTTTGCATTAATCAATCCATTAATCCAAAATTGTCTTCTCTGAGCACTCAAAAATCCTCCACATGCCCAGATTGTGAAGTCGCAGGTAAAATTTCAAGTGAGGTTTGAACCCACAATGAACAAATCGCATTGAATCTTAAGTCCAACATCACAACTACGGCCTGGGGACCATATGCGGCCCTTTAATCTTTTTAATCCAGCCTGCCAAACTTAAATAATAGTCATAATAATAATAATAATAATAATAATAATTTTCGGTGTTTTAAGTCATTTCAATAAATAGTAAATACCGTGGGACTTGAAAGACAGATTGACAGACAGTTGTAATGCTTTGTAATCTTTTTCAATTATGGGATATTTCAATAACATTGGATATGTTTCTACGTATCCCATGTTATTTTTTTCTCTTATGAAGTTTTATTACTAAAAACTCCATCCATTCTGTTTCTGGTCTGGCCCTTCCGTCAAATTTTAGAAACCCTTTGTGGCCCACGAGTCAAAAGGTTTGCCCACCCCTGCCTTAATCGCTTCATCACATGATACACATTTCTTAAATATTCTAATTATCATATTAAAGAAGACTTACTTTTTTGAGGATTTTGTATATATAAGATCTTATGTTATGCAAAATTGACTCTTGAGAGCTTGAAATCATGTTATAATGTTGTTGCCGCCTCAAAAAGCAGACCTGGAGTTCACACATGTTTGATTTATCCTGCATTATTAGTCAGTTTGTCTACATCTCCAAAGCTCAAAATCCTCTGTTCCACCTTGTGATGTCATGAAGTTGTACTTTTTAAGTTAACATCTACATTTTAGCTTCAATGTTCAGTAGCAACGCCAGAGCTGAAATGATCCAAATGATTCTAGTGAAGGTGTATGCAGTTTAAAAACACATTGGAGCACTTTCTGTATCACTACATGACATCACAAGGTGGAACAGAGTGTTTACCAGTTTGAGTGAAGAAGACAGTTGTGTGTCAAACAAGGCAAGGCAAGTTTATTTGTATAGCACAATTCGTACACAAAGTAATTCAAAGTGCTTTACAGAATAAGAAATACATTAAAATCATAAATAATCGTGAAGATTAAAATAAAAAACGAGAGACATAAATTGGAGAGAAGAGTGCGGAATGAAAACCTTTCAGTTATTTGCACAGTTAAACAGAAATGTTTTGAGCCTGGATTTAAACAGCGTCACAGAAGAGTCTGTCTCACATGTTCAGACTGTTCCAGGTTTTAGCTGCATGAACCTGAAACTCTGACTCCCCTTGTTTAGTCGTGACTCTGGGCACCAGCAGGAGGCCGGTCCCTGAGCTCCTCAGAGTGCGAGATGGTTCATATGACACTAACATGTCACAGATGGACTTTGGTGCTCGGCCATGGAGACACTTGTACAAGCAGAGCTGTTTTAAAGTCTCTGAGGCACAGGAGCCAGTGCAGAGACCAAACATGTGCGAATGAAACAAAACACAACTCCAGGTCTGTTTGTGATGACAAAAAACATTATAACAGATCAGAACATAGCGTAATATGGGTTCTTTAAGTTATAAAATGTGAAACACTTATCTTAAGGAAACCAAAATAATGTTTAAAAGAGAATTAAACCCACGAGAATGCATAATATATGGACTTTAAATTGCTGCGTATTATAACTTATTAGAATCTAGAACCTGAGAACCAAATAAGAGACCAGTTTCTTTTTGGACTTTCGGGTTTCTTGGTGAATTTTCGCGGAAAAAACTATTACTTCAAATTAAGAATCCTCCACTATTAAATCCTTAAAAACTCCTTTAGCGTGAGACAAAGGTGAGATTAAAGTTCTGAGAGTGAGCGAAGGTGTGGTGGCACTTTCATACTTAAGGTAAATACTAGTTTTTAAATGATTCACTACAACATCACGCACTGTGGGGCCTCGGCTTCGTGCGTGTCGCTGATAAACCTTGTGCTGAATCAGAGTGTGTAATTACTGTCAATTCTTTAAAAAACGTGAATGAGGCAGCAGCCCCCACACACACAACGAGATAAAGAAAATAAACTGAGGTGAGATCATCCGAGGCGAGGAGTGATGCGAAGTTACGTTAAATCGAGCTTTCACCGGGAAAAGCGTTTATGAACTCATCGTGGTGAGCAACGGGGAGTGTATCTGTACTCCCACAGTTTTCAAGGAAGTTTTGAAATAAGGAGCCTATGTTTTTCCTGATTACAGAGGGCGTGATTGATTGATTGATTGGTGGATTAATCATCATGGATCTTTGCTCGTAAAAAAAAGGAGAAAAAACAACACAGAGAACTGAGAAACAGCTTGAGTTTTCTCAGTTTTCTCACATATTTATTTAATTAGAACGCAGGTAAGGCTGGCTAAAACATAGGACAAAGGCAGTAAATAGTTGGAAAAAAAAAAATACAATCCTTTATTTAGCTAACAATAATATTAAAAAGAGTTCATTTAACACATTTATAAAAGTACACATTCAACGCAACAATCTGGAGCGAAAATCTGGGACTCAACTAAACTGAAATCCACACAAAAACGATATTAGTAATGTGAAAAAAATAAAGATTAATCAAACCAAAACAACCAGTTGAATCCCAGAAAGTGCTACTGTTGTGTAAATATAAAAAAGGTGCTATAGTATTTTCTTTTTTTAGATGTAAAGTAATAGGTGTATGGTCTTAAGTGCTGAGAATTTAGATGTTTTAAAGTGCAAGGTGCTACTCCATTGCACTATACTCTATTGCACAAACCACCTCAGCCAATAAATATATAAACATTATAGCAACTACCGTATTTTCCGACACTATTAGGTGCTCTGGATTATAAAACGCACTGTCATTAAATGGTCTATTTTCGAACTTTTTTCACAAATAAACTGAAGCGGACTTTAAATGAAACACAACAGTTGGATGGGTCAGTGGATTTGTTTGTTTGTGGCGTTCACGGTGACTCTGGGCTTTGTTCAGTCGTGGCGTGTAGGGAGGTGCTGTCTGGGATCGCTGGATTGTCGGCGTGTTCGCGGTGACTCAGTTGTTCAGTCGTGTCTAGAAGCGGCACATTGCACTCGCTTTTTCGGTTCGTTCCTCCGTTCCGTTCCTTGTCGGCGTGGAGTGATGAGTGTGGCTGTCTGCTCCTTGCGTGTTTGCAGCTTTGTAGTTTTCTGAAGTCGTGCTGGGACACCCGAGTGGATCCGTGTATAGGGCGCTCTGGATTGTGTGGCGCTCAGTCGTTTTTTGATGGGGTTGGAGGCTTAAGAGCGCGTCCTATAGCCCGGAAAATACGTTACTACAATAACTCTACAGATAAAGGAATGTACGGGCCGAACTCTGAGATCAGACTTTGCGAGAGAATTTGCTAAGGACGTAGGAGAATCGAGAGAATTTAAGAGAATTTGGGAGAATCTGAGAATTTAAGAGCAGAAAATCACAGCAGCAGCGTAATCTGCCACATAAAAATTACCACACAAACGCCATCAAACGCCACCACCCCAAATACACACCACCAAAGGCATCAGAATCAGCAATCGAAGCACCAAACTTTTACTTATCTCATTTAAAAGAAGTTACATGTTTTGTTGTGAAAGTTACAAGAATTTTTGAGACCGTTTTCCTCATTTGTGAGACACTTGATACAAATTTGCAAATGTGTTCGGACTGTTCCAAGTTAGACAGAGGTTTTTCACGCTCTACGGTCCAACTCCGATTCCAGACGTAGAAGGGACTGGCTGGTCAGTCATCCGTAACCCCCACCGTACCACGCCCTAACCCCAAATATTTCAAAACCAGACTCTAATCTTAACCATAATCTAGGGCTGGGCAATTAATCAAACTCATTTGGTGAAGCTATATTTTTAATAGTCAACATTTACACCTGATTTTCTTACTTTCAAAACACTGTTATTGTGCAGTTAAATAATAATAGGGATGTAACAATAACCGAAATATCGTGATATCGTATCGTCAAAGTTCTCACAATAATATCATGGACCATCTCAGTATATCGAACACAAGTCTCTCTGTTTAAATTAAGAGTTATGTTGCAGCAATAACTAAAAAAGACAGAGGGAACTACATAGACCATGATCCTTTGCTCTATTTCAGCGCAGACTATAAGAAGAAATAACAGTTCTAAGCACTTTTAAGTCTTAGTTCTTTGGATTAAGTCTTGTCAAGGCATTTTAAGAAAAAAAAAAAGAAGCATATTAACAGTTTTGTTTACCCTCCACAAAATATCGCAATAAATATTGTACCGTGAGATGTATATTGTGAAAATATCATATCGAGAGATTTGGACATTGTTACATCCCAAATCGTGAGCCTCCACACCACATCATGAGCTTTCCCATGATATCGCAATAAATATCGTACCGTGAGGTTCATACCGTGATGATATCGTATTGTGAGACTCGGATATCGTTACACCCCTACATTATAAACTATTAAAATGAGATTGCATATATCTATATAAATGTAATTGTGTAATTGAAGGTAGTTTACAATCAGTCCCTGCTCTGACTTTGATTAAAATCTATTAAAATCATAATCGCCCATTGTTTTGTCCTTATCGCCCGTCCTACCATAATCTCAAAACCAGGCCCTAATTATAACCATAATATTATGTCATGTTATGATTGACGTGTAAGTGTTTGTATTGTGTTTTCTGCTGTTTTGGCCGGTCGCCATTGCAAATTGAAAGGTATTCTGAACTGACCTGGTAACATATTTAATAAATAAATATCAAAACCAAACCCTAATCTGAAACATAACCTCAAACTCAGGCTGCAACAGTTGTTCATTATCAAACAAAAAGGCTCTGATTGTAACCAAAGCCTTATAACCCTATAACAAAACACAAACTATCACAAAAATAAAATAAAATGTTCCTAAAATGTCAGGATTACGAATACATTATGAAGTGAGGAATAACTGTGGGCTACTGCAAACAGATGAAATTGAAATAAACTGAAGCTTTATTGATTTGATTTGATTTGATTTACTTTAATTTTAATTTATTAATTTTGTTTATGTTTTATTTTATTTATTTATTTTTTATTTAATTATTTAGTATTTTTATTTTATTTGATTATTTATTTATTTTATTATTTATTTTATTTTATTTTTATTTTATTTACTTTATTTTTTTATTTATTTTTAATGTTTTATTATATATTATTTTATTATTTTTATTTAACTTAAATTATTATTTTATTTTACTTTTATCTATTTATTTATTATTTTACATTTTATTTGTGTTTATTTAATTAATTAAGTTTGTTTTTATTTAGGCCTAGTTCATTTGTAATTTTTCATTTTTTTTTTTTTATAATTTATTTTGTATTCATGTTTATTTTAATGAATTTATTTATTTTATCTGTTTAGTTAATAGCAGCATTTCAGGTTTCTTATCAGGTGTATCTTGTATCTTGTATCTCGTGGATTAAGTCAAACCTGTTGTCACAACCTGCAGAGTCTTTCCAAATCACTGATGTTGGCGTATTGCCTTTCTTTAAATGAGCTCATTGTGCCAACAAAGACTAGATGTGACATGAACTTATTGTATGACTCACTTTTACATGCCCAAAAAGACAAAGCATGCGTTCACTCATACCAGTACTTTATTTACTTATTTATTTGTGCAGTTTTTCACTTGTGGCTGATGTCATCAACATTCCCTGGGGGGTGTGACGCTAACTGTTGGCATGCTCCGTCTGAGGCTTTGTTAGAGTTTAATCTGAGTTTTGTTTTAACACACTCTGACCAGAAGCCAAACTTGCACATACACTACTGGTCAAAACGTTTTAGGACACTCTAATTTTCCCAGTTATTTATTACAATTCAAGTCCAACGAAGAGCTTGAAATGGTACAAAAGTAAGAACTGAACAGACAGAGGTTAAAAAAAAAAGATAAAAGATACAAAACATAAGTCCAAGCTCTGCCAAAACTACCTCAGGAAAAAAGAACAAGATGGTAAAGCTTGAAAACATGGAGTGTCCAGCACAGTGTCCAGACTTAAACCCCATCGAGCTGGTTTGGGATGAACTGGACAGAAGAGTGAAAGTCAAACAACCTGCAAGTGCCACACATTTATGGGAACTTCTGCAACAGACTTGGGAAGAACTTTATGAAGAATATTTGATTTCTGTTGTAAAAAGAATGAGCCACGAGTGTGTTCAGATGAATCAAAATTTTAGAATACGTTCTGGTCAACAGTAAACCATAAAAAAAAATGGAAAAAGTGTGGCGTTCTAAAACTTTTGACCGGTAGTGTAGGTTAAATCCTCCGCTAAGCTCGACCTTAACAAGACTAGATCAAGATCTGGAGATGGGTCCCCGAGCTTTGTACTGCTGAAGGTTTCCCCAGTGTCTCTGACTGAATGATGCTTCAAATTCAGAGAAGGAATTTCCCTTATGAGTGATCAGTAATCATTATATCTGTAATTAGCGTGGCTGACACACCCTGGTTGTATTCTCACATACCACCACTAGATGCCATCTACCTTACTGAAATTACATCAAACCAAACCTGCACCTATAATGTGGACTGATGAGTGTCTGGAGAGATTGTGATGTTCTAGAGTGAGTGAAGTGAATGATGTTTTTGATAAAGGATGATGTTTTTAAGATGCTGAGAGAACTGGGAGTGAATGATGATACAGAATTGTTACGATGCGCCTGGTATTATAAAGACATTCTCTTTGTATATTTGATTTTATGAACTATAACATCAACCTGCCCAGGGACGACAGGTGGAAATTAGAACTGGTGCTACAACCTGGTACATGCATCTCTCCTGTTAAGTTTAATGCAGATCAGGGGTGTCAAAGATACGGCCTGGGGGCTGGATCCGGCCCTCCAAGACCTTTATTCTGGCCCTGATTTTCTACTAAAATATTTTAATTATATTTTCTATTAAAATATTGGTAATTTTCTGCATCGCTTAGCATATCAGTGTCTCCAGCGTCTCTGTACGTGGCCCCTCCCACCAGAGCAGCACAAATGAAGACTTGTCTCTTTCCAAACGCTCTTAAAGGACGATCGTTTTGACTGTTGACCGTGACACCGTCATCAACAAAATGTCAAAAATGAGAAAAGTGGACGCTGAGTGCATGATTTTCCAAGAAAAACTGACTTATTTCTATTTGCAAACATTGTGTTGAAATTATATTTTTCTTAAAGTTTCAGGTTGTTCATGATATTATAATATTTTGTAAAAGAAACAGTTCATCAATTAAAAAAGATTTTTGTAATAGATTTGCATTTCTCGGCACCAATATTTGAACTTATGGCATATATACCCCAAAAATAGCAATGAGTTTTCTTATCTGGACTCTTTGGGATTGAAGTAGGTTGGATACGGCCCCCGGACCAAAATGAGTTTGACACTCCTGATGTAGATTGTGCACTGTCCCTGTCTCATTAAATAAACTACACTAAACTAAACTAAACTACTGCTGGGTTTGGCCTGACAGAAGAAGAGCAGTGAGCACAGTGGAGCGGAGTAACAGATGGTTGCTCTCGTTTAATTAATTAATTCACTTGTTCTTTATTCATTTATTTATATATTTAGATATCAAATGTCCAGTAACTCCTCTGTTGTTGTTTGCAAGAACATTCCACCAAATAATATGTCACACAGTGTCACAAAATATTTGGGTGGATTGTCTGTGAGAATATTGGAGGTGTGAACCCAGTGAACTCAGTGAACCCGGTGAGTGAGAGATCAAGGATTTACTCATCATGTATCCATCTGTCCATGTGTTTGTTTGTCTGCACACACAGGGTGTACTTGGAATGACTTTCTGATGAATAACGAAGTTGACTTTGAAGCATCACTTATTAATGTTTTTTGGGGATTAGTTTAAATACACTTGATCATTAACTCCTCTCTAGTTATTCGCAGAAAGACCATTAAATCATTTGTCATGCAGTGTCATAAACTAGTACACGGGATTGTATTGTGTTGTAAGACTAATGGAGGTGCGAACCCTGGTTTACCTCTGCCTCGAGAGACACGGAGGAAGAAGTCATGGCATTTCTTTGGGAGGAGTGGCTTCCTATTTATTTTACATCCATCTATCTTCTGTCTCTCTATCGATCTACTATATGTTTATACAGCTTGAAAGAGAGAGAGACTTTATTGATTCAGAAGGAAATTGAATCATCTCAGCAGCCTGCAGGGGGCACAAGGTGAACCCAACAGGAAAGCGTCTTCAAATCTGCACTCTTGTTGTTTTGCTTGGTGATCAAGTGTAGCCTGATTCATCAGTCGATTTCACTTTGTGGAAACCGTCTGACCTCGCAGTGTTAGAATTCGTTCGCTTGACAGTAGGCGGGTACTTTTTTATTTAACCAATCGCTGCTATTTGGTCGTTTGACGTATGTGATGCGCCACTAACGGGGCTAATAGGTATATTAAGCTTTTCAAAATCCCGTAGGACAATAACGTCTTTCTTCTTGTTAAAATTCACCAAACATTCTCTTTGTTCCAGTGTTAAATCCTCGATTACACTGAAACGAATCTGCGTATCACTGTATCACCGTATCGGAAACAATTCAGCGTCCAGCGTTTCTGTGTCTGCGAGCCTTCCCTATCCACACAGCTTTTTAGCATATTTGTTTACGTTTTACAGAAACTAAACTTAAAACCGCATGGCTAATTTGCATAAATTAAGCACTCAAAAAAAACAGCTTCGCTCCATGTGCCCTGATGCGGTTCAGCTTCTGTCGGACTAAAGGACACGACTCAGTAGAATATATGTGTTCTTTCTCTGACAGAGGGGTGTTCTGCTGATGGTGAGTCTGTTCTGTGTTTCTATCGCATTGGAGATGGTTCATGTTAAACTTTTCAGAGATTATACGTCTGCAGGTCGTACGCACAGACTGTACATATGAATGGACATATATTCTAGCCTCTTAGCGTTTTGAAGGTGAATTAATTCGCGGCGCATAGACGTACATCAGCGTATCAGTGTTTTCAGGCGTCCACACAGTGCCGGATCAGGTGAATTCGTGGGAGCTGGCGGCACCAGTTCGTTCCGTCTCTGGAGCCGTTTTCCATCGGATTAGTGTGAACGAACACTGCATCCACAACAAATACGATTCGAATACGTACTAGTGTGGGTGGGGCCACAGAATGTATGGCTCTTTGCTGATTGGCTGATGCTCGAACTTGCACTTCCGGGGTTTATGCGAACCATCTAGTGTATTCTGATTTCTGACCTAGTCGCTGGAAAGAAATGAAATTGAGCGGAGGCACTAGGTAAAATGGGACATTCCTTCAAAGTATTTCCTCTGGAAGGTCTTCTTCTACATTTGGTGCCACATATGGTTCAAAGATCAAGAGGTCTCAATGGATACGGGAAAAACAAACAGATAATTTCACAAAATCCAACATTTCTTTACTTGTGTCCTTTGAGCTGCACATTCTGCACTTCTAAGATGGTTAAAATCCCATGATATGATGTTAAAAACTGATTTATTTACTATCTATCTATCTATGTTCTATCATACAAAATAGTACATTGAATTGTATTGTGTTTTGAACTCAGGTTTACCGCTGCAGAGAGAAAAAAAGAAAAGAAAGGGAGAGCAGATGAAGTAATCGCATTTTACTGGGAGGAGTGGTTCGTTCCACTGTTATCGCTCTGTCAGCTGTAAAGAGAACAGAGATGCTGTTTGTTGGTCAGAAGTCTTTAAAAGTTGGCCAAGGAGCAAACGAGGCTGAACCGGTTAAAGGGCACATGTGACACTTTATCTGATCTGTGTTAGAATGTCGTTTCCTCATCGCAAACAGATCTGGAGATGTGTTTTGTTTCACTCATACATGTTTAACACACAGATCTAATCTCTGCCGAACAAAAAGCTTAAAGATGTAACATTATAACTAGTGCTGTCATGCGATAAAAAAAATTGAGAGATTAATTAATTATGATCTGTAATTAATTAATCTAATTAATCTCATTTTAATCTCACCTAAAAATTGCTGAGAAAAGCCTTCAATTTGAGGTATTTTCATTTAAATTCATTATTACATTATTGTGGCAGATCAAAAGACTGATATAGATTAAAAAAAGTGACTTTATAAAGTCATTTATTGTTTAACAAATCTCTCCAATTTGGCTGTTGAGCCCAAGTCTCCATGAATAAGAAACTGTTTGCTGTAAAGCAGCAAAGACGAGGAAATCTGAACATAATAACTTTTGTCGACTTAAAGACAATAAAAAGTCCAGTCTTTCCTTAACCATGTTAAAAATATTATTGATAGAGAAATGCTTTATATATGAGATCACTGGTTTTAGTCCTTGTTTTAGTCCTGGTTTAGACCTGGTTTAGACCTGCTTTAGTCCTACTTTAGTCCTACTTTAGTCCTAGTTTAGTCCTGGAAAGGGTTAGTCCTGGTTTTAGTCCTGGTGTTAGTTCTGGTTTAATCCTGGTTTAGTCCTGGTTTAGACCTGGTTTAGTCCTGGTTTAGACCTGGTTTAGACCTGGTTTTAGTTCTGGTTTTAGTTCTGGTTTAGACCAGGTTTAGTCCTGGACTGGATTAGTCCTGGTTTTAGTCTTGGTGTTAGTTCTGGTTTAGAGGCGCACAGGAGGAAGCGCGGTTTACGCAGCGTAGAGAGAAAACACGATCCACACGCGGCTCACGGGAGCACGTCGGTGTCCACGCAGTAACTACGGAAGGAAACGTGGTCCGCGCGTTCTCAGGTTAATGACGATGATGAAGTGTGTTGTGTGTGTTTGTGTGTGTTTGTGTTTGTGTGTGTTTGTGTGTGTTTGTGTGTGTTTGTGTTTGTGTGTGTGTGTGTGTGTGTTGTGTTTTGTGTGTGTTTGTGTGTGTTTGTGTTTGTGTTTGTGTGTGTTTTGTGTGTGTTTGTGTTGTGTGTGTGTGTTTGTGTGTTTGTGTGTGTGTTTGTGTGTGTTTGTGTTTGTGTTTGTGTGTGTTTGTGTTTGTGTGTGTTTGTGTGTGTTTGTGTGTGTGTGTGTGTGTGTGTGTGTGTGTGTGTTTGTGTGCGTGTCCCCTCATGTGGCAGGTCACTATAGGACAGTAGTGCAGACATCATGAGTCTATGCAGGTTGTTTTCAGGCGATTTTATATTTGTTATTTTCTTTTATATTTCACGTCGGGAGAAGAATTTCCAAGACACGAATGTGTTTTTACCTGTGCGCTGCTGCCTCTGTTCTACTGGCTGTTCAACCTCGTCCATTGTGCGACTGACGCCGCCAACGTGCCGTTTACATCGCTCTTACTGCGCGCGTTTTGTGTGGGTTTCCGACAATGAGTGGAATTACCGAAATAAAAAAAATGTATAAATGTGTTTTTTGTGTGTGTGTGTGTGTTGTTGTCCCAACAACACATAAAAACTGGTTTAATAATAAAGCAACTCGCATACAGAAACAGTAAAGTTAGAGATTAAAAATGAGATTAACGCGATTAAAAAACATAACGCGCTAAATATGACTGTAATTAATTAATCGCAATTAACGCGATAATTTGACACCCCTAATTATAACACGGAGTCAGTTTTGTGCAATACCGGACCTTTAAATATTTGATGAATTTGAGAAGAAAGTGGATTGTTTTGACACTTCTGCTGAAAAAATAAGCATAAAAGTATTCCATTCAATATCCCACATTAACAGAGTGTCCTCACAAGGCTTTACAGAGTTGTTGATCCAACCAGCCAAAGGAATGTTAGAAAATCAAACATTGAAACAGTCATTGTTCCATAAAAGACAGATTTAAGCAGATTAACAAACATTACACGCTGTATAGAAGTATCTGTAAGGACATGTTCAGCACCAGCGCTATAATTAAAGGTTTGTTTTTTTATATAATTTTTGGTGGAGTCTCCCACTTGCTCGTCTCCATGGAGATGTTACTGCTCAGCCTGGAATGTTATCTACGTATTTCCATAGTGGCAAAGTTAGTCAGGCTTGTCAGATCTGTGGAGAGGCGCCACCAGCTCACAGTAAGAATTCACATTCACATTCATTGGCACATAAGTGAGTTCAGTGAGAGGCCATTGTTTGCAGATTGGCAGCCACATTACCATCAGTCAGCCTCAGGGTAGGGAGTATGACGTAAAGTAAAGTGTGTTGAGTTTCTTAGGGCCTCTGATGTCACTTCTGAGTCTAGTGTTCTGGTTCTAGGTGTAACAACATTTTTTATTTGTTTTATTTTTTTCTGTATTGCAGTTTTTTGACCCTAACAAAGTTTTAAGAGTGACAGAAAGTCTACAAAGCTGCGGTCAGACGCTACGTTAGGCCATAAAACCATCCGTCCATTTTCTTAAATTTATCCAGGGAAAAGTCCTAGAGACAGAAGTCTGAGCAGTGAGGCCCAGATTACCCCAGACACTTCCTCCAGCTCTTCCAGGGGGATGTTCCCAGTCCAGCCCAGAGACGTAATCCCTCCAGTGTGTCCTGGGTCTTCCCCTGGGCGTCCGAACACCTCCTCACGGAGAGGTCCAGGATCCATCAGAATAGACTCAGCTGTTCCTCTCCATGTGGAGGAGAAGCGAGCTCCTCCTGCCTCACTGAGCTTCTCACCCTAACGCTAAGGGATATAGAGATAAAGATCCTATAAAACCAAGATATTGAATTCGTCATTTTGAAAGAAAATATTTGGACAAAGAGGACTATTTTGTGCCTTTAAACAAGTAACACAAAAGAATTTTCCAATTTCATCCTCTTAACTCTGCTCCAAACCATGTGTTTTTACTGACACAGGATTGTCTGTAGATTTCTCCATTTAAAAGACTCAAATTGATCTTTGATGACAAAATTGTGCAAACAGTTTGATTAAAAAACTGCATAATCTGCACAGCTCTATTGAAATCAAGTTTTGGATGACACTGCAATTCTTCACATTCTTCACATTCTTCGTCATTGGGCAAGACGGTCACAGATAATGGATCTGTGTCATGTTATCTGATTAAGGAACTGTTACCTGTATGTTCTGATGAGTTGAGGAGATATATATGATGTAGGCTGATATGTCAATCGGGCGTAGAGGGACCGAGTTGACTTTTAACCCCGTTCCTAACCCTAACCAAACCCAAACCTTCACCGTTTTACAATCCTAACCTTCATCATCATTTATAACCCTGTTCGTAAACTTCATTAGTTTTAATGACAGATTGTCGCCTGCTCCTGACAGCTTTGTAACGCTGTCATTAAGCATAAACCTTAAGTCTCTCCGACTGGATGAGTTTGTACAATATAGAGCAGAGCATACCTGGAGAAGTCGCAGGGCCAGTTTATGAGGTGTGTCCATCTCGCTCATCTGCACACGCTAATCTGGGTTAGCCCTCAGACTGTGTTGATATAGAAGTTTCTATAAAAGGACACAACTAACCCGAGTTCAAAATAGGTCGTGTTCCAGCTCCATCGACTCCAAATTATTTTATAGTTGGTTTTTTTTAGTGTTTTAGTCAGTGCATATTCATGAACATGCACTTGTAAATACACCGGAATTAACCCGAAAGCTTTTCATCTGTAGTCCCCTGGTCTAGTAAGTCTCAAGTCTTTAACCTCAAGTCCGAGTCAAGTCCCAAGTCAAATACAGGCAAGTCCAAGTTGAGTCACTGGTCCATAAGTCCAAGTCAAGTCCAAGTCGTCTGCTTTGATCTTCAAGTCATTTCAAGTCTTTAAACCAAAATACCAAATATATCTTAGATTTTTGCAATTTAAATGAATTTTAAGATAAATAATACTTAAAAAATCATACTACATTTTAATATGATTATTTATAAAGTATATAAGAGTTGTAGAAATATAAATGTTTCCTTTTTAAATGTCTTGACAAGATCTTAGTGTGAATCATTACAGTCAGAATAGAAAGAATTCAGATTTTAAAGTGCTTCTCAAGTCACTGACCTTCAAGTCCCAGTCGAGTCCCAAGTCTTACTCCATTTTATCAAGTCAAGTCTCAAGTCCTAAAAATAGTGACTCAAGTCTGACTCGAGTCCAAGTCACAACGTGCAAATCCCCACCTCTGGATAGAGACAACATAAGACAACGTCACACAATAAACAAACTGTCAATGACAATTCATAGAACAAACATGATAGAAACAGCACAATACGACACAATCACGACATACAACACTGACATCTACATAGAAGCGGAACATTACCCTGGTTTCTCTTAAGGCTTAAACCATCGTTTCAGATTGAGTCTCTTATTGCAGCTGGATGTTGTTCCAAATTTCTGTGCCCTGACTGATAACACCTGCTGACTGAATATTGTGTGTTTATAAGGTGTTATAGACGCTCTTGTTACTCGACCACTAGTGCTGGATTTGAGAATAGAGAGCTCACCCAAAGGAGGTGGAGCGAGTCCATTTGAGACCTTATATACTGAGCAGGCGACTTTAAATGTTCTAAAATTTCCAAAATTTAAGATATTATATTTCTGAAGTATGAGACAGTGATGAAAAGATAAAGACTCCCTGTGAAAATATTTTGTTTGTCAGTGACGCAGTATTCAATGTGAGAAAAAAATCACGCCGTGGAGAAACATTTTAGCTGCATTTTCTGACAATGATGATCTAATTTTAAGAATTTTTTATATGTTTTTACATACATATAGTGGAGTCCAAGGTAACACCAAGATACTTGAATTCATTTACAAACCAGAGCCCCTCTCCCCTCAGAAACACATTTACACAAGACTTTGTTGGACGTTTGGAAAATCGCCTGCTTTGGTGTTCTGTACGAGACTTGACTTAGTTGGCCACTTATCTACACAGGTGATTGCTGATGTTAATTTCTCTGAGGCTTTGATGACAGACTTTGCTTTTGTGAAATTAAAAATAGTCTGTATCTGCTGCAGCCTCGTCACTTTGGGCATAAAATGTTCGTATAAACCAATGAAGATTTTAAGGCGATGAATACCAAATTTTTCGATTATTCAAAACTCTTGTGACGCTGTAGTGTGACACGGCGTAATCCCTCAATTAATCCAAGCGTGAATGTGGAGAAAGTTCCAGCTGTAGTCATCTGGGAGTGATTTATGTCCACAGTAGACAGAGTGACAGTTTAGCGGTGCCATTCCAGCTCCCACAGACGAACTTTGACGTTGTGTCACTGGGCAGTCACACTTAATGGATGTGTGTCATGTTTTCTGATGAAGTCTCATGAACAGTTAATCCCCACGGCGTTGAGGAAATATCATCTGAACGTGTGGGTTGATGTTCTGATGAAATGATGTGCTGATATGTCACATTGGCCTAGAGGGATGAAACTGACTTTTAACCAAACCCTAACATCACCATTTCACAATCCTAACCTTAACCATAATTTATAACCCTGTTCCTAAACTTCTTTCCTTTTAATAACCGATTTTCCCCTGCACCTGATTATGTAGCTAGACTAGGGCGACTAGACATCATCCCTATTTACCGGAGACAGTCCCAGGTTTGAGCCCTGTGTCCCCTGTCCGAGCAGATTTATACAAAACCAGTGATTTGTCCCAGTTTTATACAAGAAATATTCCAAGTGTCCCTATTTTTGACCAATTTGATCCAAACCAGGACTAAACCAGGACTAAACTAAGACTAAAGCAGGACTTCATCAGGTTTAAACCAGGATTAAAACAGAACTAAACTACTAAACAAAAATAAAACCAGGACTACATCGGGTCGAAACCAGGACTAAACGAAGACTAAACCGGGTCTAAACTAAGATTAAAACAGGACTAAATTAAGACTAAACTAATAAACCAGGACTAAACTAAGACAGGGCTAATCAGGTTGAAACCAGGACTAAACCAGGACTAAACTAAGACTAAAGCAGGATTCCAGGTTTAAACCAGACTAAAACAGAACTAAACCAGAAGAACATAAACCAACAGACTAAAGACTAAACCAGGACTAAACTTACTAAACAACATGAAACCAGGACTAAACCAGGACTACTAAGACTAAACTAAAGCAGACTAAGATAATAACCAACTATCAACTAAGACTAAACCAGGACTAAACTAAGACTAAAGCAGGACTTCATCAGGTTTAAACCAGGATTAAAACAGAACTAAACTACTAAACAAAAATAAAACCAGGACTACATCGGGTCGAAACCAGGACTAAACGAAGACTAAACCGGATCTAAACTAAGATTAAAACAGGACTAAATTAAGACTAAACCAGGACTACATCAGGTCTAAAACAGGACTAAACTAAGTCTAAACTAAGCATAAACCAGGACTAAACTAAGGCAGGACTACATCAGGTTGAAACCAGGACTAAACTAAGACTAAACGAGGACAGCATCGGGTCTAAAGCAGGACTAAACTAAGACTAAAGCAGGACTTCATCAGGTTTAAACCAGGACTAAAACAGAACTAAACTACTAAACAAAGATAAAACCAGAACTACATCGGGTCAAAACCAGGACTAAATGAAGACTAAACCGGGTCTAAACTAACATTAAAACAGGACTAAACTAAGCATAAACCAGGACTAAACTAAGACTAAACGAGGACAGCATCAGGTTTAAACCAGGACTAAAACAGGACTGTCACAATTTTTCACTAATCAGATTTCCACTAACTGTAAAGAGGAGCATAAATTTGCATTTGCAGAAATCTGTGTTTGCAATGACCATAAAAAAAAAAAAATAAATAAATAAAAATGCAGTGATAAAAAGTCCCTCAGATTATGACTGACACGAGAATACACAATGTTACACGCTCTTTTCACAATTTTACCAAACTTCCCAACCCGAGTGTGTCCCAGATTAGAATTATGAAAATCTGGTCACTTTAAGACAGCACCAAGCTAAAAACAAGCAGCACGTGTTCGAGGTTTAGTACTTTAAACTGTTGTAAAATTCACCAACTTTTATTCACTTTTGTTGTGTGTTTCTCTGTGTTCAAAATGTTCAAAATGTTGTGTTGTGTTGTTTCAGTCCTGGGGGTGGACTTCAAGCCGGCGCAGAACAACCCGCTGCACCACACGGGGGCGCTGTCCAAACACCTGCTCATCGTGAGGAGAGGACAGAGCTTCAGCATGCACATCCAGTTCAACCACCCGTTCATCAGCGGCCTACACAAGCTCATCTTCACTGTCACCACGGGTAAGGACCCAGAAGAGACCTGGTGAAGACCTGACTTAGATCTGATTATGTTATTAGGTTCTTTTTCTCAGACCTAGAGTGTTATTTCATACCTGACAGTTTCGACTGCTCACTAGCGTCTTCCTCAGAGTAGTCAAGTGATGTTGCTGTGACGTGTCTGGTCAGCTGATTTAAACAGGTTTTGGCGCTGTCTTCCTACCGGTGGAGGCAGGACGACAGCGCCACCTGCAGTCCCACTTCCTCAGGACAGCATCCCAGGTGTGTGAGAGTAAAAAAGCCCCCTCGTCCCGGTTTACAGTCCTGTGGGCACGTTTCCGTATTTCGATTGCTTCTTTAATCCAGCGGCGATGTTTGTTTTCCTCTGTCCCAATGATGTTTGCTCCATCCCAATCCATAACGTGGTTCTCTCTTTTGCAATGGTCAGAAATGGCCGATTTGAGTTGCTTTTTTACTCTCACACACCTGGGATGCTGTCCTGAGGAAGTCGGACTGCAGGTGGCGCTGTCGTCCTGCCTCCACCGGTAGGAAGACAGCGCCAAAACCTGTTTAAATCAGCTGACCAGACACGTCACAGCAACATCACGTGACTCTGAGGAAGACGCTAGTGAGCAGTCGAAACTGTCAGGTATGAAATAACACTCTGGGTCTGAAAAAAAGAACCTAATAACATAGAATATTGGAAGACCAAATGAATCTCATTGGACTATTAGATCTGATTAGTCCTGGTGTAGACCTGGTGTAGAACTGGTTTAGATCTGACTTAGTCCTTGGCCAGACCTGGTGAAGACCTGATTTAGAAATGGTTTAGTCTTGATTTACTCCTAATTTAGTCCTGAGTTAGACCTGGTGTAGACCTGGTTCAGACCTGGGTTAGTTCTGTGGTCATTCTTTGTACTTAGTTAAGTGGGATTTTGTGGGTAAGACTTGTTTTGGTCCTGTCTTAGATCTGATTTAGATTCGTGATTATTGATGTAGTCCTGAGTTAGACTTGGTGAAGACCTGCCCTCTGCTTGGGTTAGACCTGGTTTAAACCTGGTTTAGACCTGACTTAGACCTGTCTTAGTACTGTTTTAGACCTGACATAGACCTGACTTAGACCTGTCTTAGTACTGTTTTAGACCTGACATAGACCTGGTTTAGACCTGTCTTAGTACGGTTTTAGACCTGTCTTAGACCTGAGTTAGACCTGTTTGAGACCTGACTAAGTTCTGTTTTAGTCCTGTCTTAAAACTGTCTTAGTCCTGTCTTAATCCTGTTTTATACCTGTCTTAGACCTGACTTAGACCTGGTTGAGACCTGAGTTAGACCTGGCTTGAGACCTGTCTTAGACCTGACTTAGACCTGGTTTAGACCTGTCTTAGACCTGTCTTAGTACTGTTTTAGACCTGCCTTAGACCTGACTTAGACCTGGTTTAGACCTGTCTTAGACCTGACTTAGACCTGGTTTAGACCTGTCTTAGACCTGTCTTAGTACTGTTTTAGACCTGAGTTAGACCTGGTTGAGACCTGGTTGAGACCTGAGTTAGACCTGGCTTGAGACCTGTCTTAGACCTGGTTTAGTACCTAATTTGACTCGAGTCCTGTAGCCCTAATGACTAAGTTTAGACAGTCTGTAGACCTGGTTTATTCCTGCGTTTGACCTGGGTTAGTCCTCATTAAATCCTGCTTTAGGTCTGACTTAATCTTGGTTTAGACCTGGTCCGGCTCTTTAGATTTGAGAAACAAATCTCAAAGTGCTACAGTCAGTTTCAAATTACAACAAAAACAATACAACAGTTACACAGGCCTGTGTGCCTTTTGAAATAAAAAAAAAACATTACAGCTTGTTTACTCCAGTTTCATTCCAATTTAATCCTGGTTTAATCTCGTCATGTTGGACCTGTTTTTACTTCCCACTAACTGTTTTGCTTGCTGCCACTGTGTCCTTGGGCAAGGCACTTTCCTGTGTGAATCAGGGATGTAACAATAACCAAAATATCAAAATAATATCGTGGACCATCACAATATATCGAATTAAAAGTCTTTCAGCTTAAATTGTTGTGATGCAGCTAAAAAAGCAAAGGGAACTACAGAGACCATGATCCTTTGCTCCATTTCAGTGCAGATTCATGGATCTATAATAAAAGCTGGATACAACATTCCCCCTCTGACTAGTGGCCGCTCCAGGTACTGCAGCTCCCGGGACTATTTGGGGAATTCAAACTGCCCGTGTTTCGTTGACAGGGCATCCACAACTTTAACAAAGGTCGGATTTTGTAGGGATTTTTTTCTATTTTCACAACATAAACTTCTTTTAAAAATTGTAAATCCTCAAAGAGCCTAAAAGTTTGCTTTGTAAGATTTAACCTAGCCCCGCTCTGAGCCCGCACAAGCCAAGCCCCGGGGTCTAAGCATGGCCGCAAGGTCAAGACAATCAGTCGAGCTCAAAGACAAATGTCTCTAGATTAGCCTAGACTTGGGCACATGCGAATGCAGATGAGTGTGCACAAGGAGTACAGGCTCGTACATCACGTGATCAGTTTGACCAATCAGAGCGAGAGGAGCTAGAGCAGAGCCGGAGCTAATGTTTAGAAAGCATTTTTTAAGACGGATTTTGAGCTGAGAAAGAGTTTATGATCTGAAAATAGGTAAAAATTGCCCCAAAATCCAACTCTTTTGAAAACTGTAGGTGCCCTGTCAGCTGAACACGAGTGGTTTGTGATTACATTGCGCTCTAGGAGAAAATTCCTTTTTGGGCCGGAGGGATTTTTTCACTATAGCCAGGCTGGCGCCACCTAGTGACTCTACTCACTTCCATTTCTCTTCAGCGACTAGGTCGGGATTTGGAATACACTAGACAGTTTGTAAGAACCTCGGAAGCTGTAGACTGTGCACTGGTCAGTCAGCGAAGAGCCATACATTCTGTGTTGGCAACGATTCCCGAGATCGAGGATTTAAAGCCGGTACAAAGAAAATGTTTGGTGAATTTCATCAAGGGGAAAGACGTGATTGTCCTTCTTCCTACGGGATTTGGGAAAAGCTTAATATACCAGTTAGCCCCGTTAACGGCGCATTACATATGTCACGACCAAATAGCAGCGATTGGTTAAATAAAAAAGTGCCCGCCTACCATTGAGCGAATGAATCCTAACGCTGCGAGGTCAAACGGTTTCTACGAAGTGAAAACAGCTGATGAATCTGTCTAACAGTGAGTTTCCACTACGCCAACTCAAGATGACTACAATCAGAAATACCCTATACTCTCGATCTGATTGGTCCAAACACTCCTCACCGTGTATTTTACAGACGTCACACGGATGGGAGGAGCTCGCACGTATTGAGGAAGTAAATGTGGAAGAGAAAATTACTTTTGGGCCTGTGCGCCAATGAGCACAGACCACTGAAAATAATACGTTTCACCTTCAGATTTCCAGTTCACCTTCAGATTTACGGTTCACCTTCAGATTTTATTATAGATTTATGCACAGATTACATGAAGAAAAAAACTTTTATAAGCACTTTAAAATCTTAGTTCTTTGGGTTAAGTCTTGTCAAGGCATTTTAAGAAGAAAAAGTCACGTATTCAACCAGAACTAACACCAAGACTAAAACCAGGACTAATTCAGTCCAGGACTAAACCAGGACTAAACCAGGTCTAAACCAGGACTAAACCAGGACTAAACCAGAACTAAAACCAGGACTAAACCAGGACTAAACCAGAACTAACACCAGGACTAAAACCAGGATTAATCCATTCCAGGACTAAACTAGGACTAAAGTAGGACTAAAGCAGGTCTAAACCAGGACTAAAACAAGGACTAAAACCAGTGATCTCATATATAAAGCATTTCTCTATCAATAATATTTTTAATATGGTTAAGGAAAGACTGGACTTTTTATTGTCTTTAAGTAGACAAAAGTTATTATGTTCAGATTTCCTCGTCTTTGCTACTTTACAGCAAACAGTTTCTTATTCATGGAGACTTGGGCTCAACAGCCAATTTGGAGAGATTTGTTAAACAATAAATGACTTTATAAAGTCACTTTTTAAAATCTATATCAGTCTTTTGATCTGCCACAATAATGTAATAATGAATTTAAATGAAAATACCTCAAATTGAAGGCTTTTCTCAGCAATTTTTAGGTGAGATTAAAATGAGATTAATTAGATTAATTAATTACAGATCATAATTAATTAATCTCTCAATTTTTTTAATCGCATGACAGCACTAATTGAAATGTGATTATGAGTATTTTTTATGTTTTTTTTACTCTCAGGGCTGTATCCAGGAGAGGACATAGGAACCAAGTGCGTGTTTGGGCTCCCAGATTTGGTGAATCGCTCGGCTAAAGCTAAAGCCATCTGGAGCGTCGTCATGGATACCAGAATGTCCTATCTGGAAATGGGAAACCTACATCTAACCGTCACTCCCCCGGCGAACGCTCCAGTGGGAAAATACCTACTGTTTCTGGATGAGGCAGGAGAGCAGAAGGAGCTGGGGTCTCTGGTGGTGCTCTTCAACCCCTGGTGCCCAAGTAAGTCCTGCCCCACAAACAGAAGGTCCTAGGTTTGATTCCTGGACGATATGAGGCCACTGTTTAGTGCATGTTCTCTCTCTGTTGATCTAAAACATGAAAAATATAAAACCATGTAGATAGATAATTAACGAAGTGTTTTATTTTAATGCAATTTAAATTTTTTTTTTTTTTAATCAATCATTATAAACATTTTTTTTTTTATTTAAATGCGTGTGAATGAAATAAAACACAGAGGCCCAGTGCGTCAGAGAAAACAATTTAAAAATACAGAAATGACGCAAATTCACAAACTCAAACACAAGTTTAAAGGAGGTACAAACAAAGAACGTGGTGCAAATGAAAAAACATGATGAGAGAAACAAAGACAAATGTGTCATCATCAAATGCGCTACAAATAGAGAAACAAAGCACCTGCAAATGAAAAACGCTGCATAAAAAGTCAACAGAAGTGCTCCAGACCTATAAATATCGCTGTACAACGCCGTACATCACGTGCCGTTTATTTTAGTGTATTTCACACTCTCTAGTTTATAGTTTATCAGTTTGAGCCTTTCTCTCTCTCCATCCAGTGTGTCTCTCCATTGAGCTCTAACACTGAGAGCGCCCCCTGCAGGTTTGGAGCAATTCCGTTGTAGTCACTCTATGTAGTGATGTTACGAGATGTGCCGAGGCTTCGAAGACTGCGTCGAGTAATGAAGGAGGTGTTTCCATGAAGCGCGTGTCGAGGCTCGCTTCATTTGGGGGAGGAGCCAAAAATGATGACGTCCGAAGCCTCGCTGTCCGGCTCTACCACGTGACTGCTTCGGGAAGTGGTTCGGGGATTTGGCGCGTTTCGAAACATTAGGGCCAGTGAAACGCAACGGATTCCCCCAAAACCGAGAAACCGAAACTGTCTGAGTCCAAATACGGTGGAGAAATTGATATTTTTAAATAAAAATGAATAAAATGACCCTATTTTGCCGTGCTTATTGTGGCATAAGCACATTTCATCCTGATCTCCAATTTGTTCCTACTTTTTCTTTTAACCCGACCTTTATATCATGAACACAGACTCCAGGTTAATACATTCACACTTTATGTTGAAATCACAAACATTCATATATTTAATCGTTCATTTATTCAGTATAAATCTTTCCATCAGAACCTCGATGATCATGTTGGTTGTTCTATTATCACTCTGCCTGTTATTATATTTTTTGGCCTCTTGATGGCGCAGTGGAGCAAATGAAGCACCTTGACGCGTCGGCTCAAGAGTCGAGCAAATGGCTGGAACGCTTCAGTGCTTCATGGGGCTTCATCTCAACATCACTAACTCTATGCAGCGTTTTTTAGGTTTTCAGTGTTTTCTTGGTTTTCATCGTTTTGTGCTTTGCGTCGTTTCTCTGTTTGCAGCACATTCGATGATGATACGTTTGTCTTTGTTTCTTGCAGCTCGTTTATTTTAATTTGCACCATGTTCTTTGTTTGTACCTCGTCTAAACTTGTGTTTGAGGTTGTGAATTTGCGTTTCTGTTTTCTCTAACGGAGACGCATTGGGCCGTCGCAGTGCATTTGACCCCCGTCAGCCTCCGTCGTATGGAAACAACATTATAACATAAATCAGAAAATAGCGTAATATGGGACCTTTACAACAACATGGCAATTGATTTATTTTGAAGTTAAATTTTCATTATATGAGGTGTAAACATTTGAACTTTCTGCATTCAGATGGAACATTAGTTACACTGCACTTTTAATACCGACTTAGCATTAATAATCAGGGCCAAACACCAGCAGTGTCTTGCCCAAGGACACAACAACAGTATGTCATGATAATACCAAGGACCGAAAACACACATTTTTATTTCTGGTTTAGATACCAACAAAAAGCATAGTGTTGTTGTGCACTTCAACCATCACAAGTACATTTTTGTAATTCTTCAGATATTATTTTTATGTATTCCTGTATGAATTTATTTATTTTATTGTATTTTTATTTATTTTTTTTTCAGCTGACTGGGTGTACATGCCAGAGGAGGCCGACCGTCAGGAGTACGTGATGAACACACACGGGATCATTTACAAAGGGACCGGGAACTACATCACCTCCATGGCCTGGGACTTCGCACAGGTATGGACCAATCTGCACTGTTGCCATAGCGATTAACAATTCAGAAAACTAAAAAATTAGTATAACTTCTGAGTGGATAAATGTCCCGAAAATGTCATCTATAATAACAGGAATTTGAAAGCAAGTTGGTATAATGTAGATTAAGGCCTGGGGCTGTTCCGGTTTAGTTCTCTTATAAACCTGGTTCTGATTTAGTCTTAGTTTAGTCCTGGTATTGTTCTTTATTTAGTCCTGGTTTAGTCCTGGTATTGTTCTTGATTTAGACCTGGTTTAGCCCTGGTTTAGTCCTAGTATTGTCCCTGGTTTAGTCCTGGTTTAGCCTTGGTTTAGCCTTGGTTTAGTCCTGGTTTAGTCCTGGTATTGTCCTTGGTTTAGTTCTGGTTTAGTCCTGGTTTAGTTCAGGTTTTATCAATGGTTTAGTCCTGGTATTGTTCTTGATTTAGTCCTGGTTTTGTCCTAGTATTGGCCCTGGGTTAATCCTGGTTTATTCCTGGTTTAGTCCTGGTATTGTCCTTGGTTTAGTTCTGGTTTAGTCCTGGTTTAGTTCAGGTTTTATCAATGGTTTAGTCCTGGTATTGTTCTTGATTTAGTCCTGGTTTTGTCCTAGTATTGGCCCTGGGTTAATCCTGGTTTATTCCTGGTTTAGTCCTGGTATTGTCCTTGGTTTAGTCCTGGTTTAGTCCTGGTTTAGCCCCTGGTTTAGCCCCTGGTTTAGTCCTGGTTTAGTCCTGGTTTAGCCCCTGGTTTAGCCCCTGGTTTAGTCCTGGTTTAGTCCTGGTATTGTCCTTGGTTTAGTCCTGATTTAGCTCTTGTTTAGTCCTGGTTTAGCCCTGATATTGTCCCTGGTTTAGTGCTGATTTAGCTCTGGTTTAGTCCTGGTTTAGCCCTGATATTGTCCCTGGTTTAGTGCTGATTTAGTCCTGGTTTAGTCCTGGTTTAGCCCTGGTCTTAGTCCTCGTTTAATCCTAGTTTAGCCCTGGTTCAGCTTTGATTAACTTCTGGTTGAATTCTAATTCAAATCCCTTAAAATTACCAAATGTTGTTTTAAATTGTCAAAAACAGAATCCCAGAACTTTCATCAACATGCTAACACACACTTCCTGATTATCGGACAGTGAAACACTTTATAATTTGAAACATTTGGACTTATTTGGACTTTAAGAGCTGCTTTTACGATATATCTGTACTGGAGGAAGGACCAATTTTTTTCTCAGGTACATGAGAAAAAAATAAAAAAATCAGATACAGGTTTTAAATCCCGGTTTAGTCCTGATTTTATCTTCGTGGTTTTGGTTGGGTTTTGCAGTTAAGTGAAGAATTTGTCACACACGCTCTGGTCCTGGCTTGTTTCCCAGTCGATCTGAATAAAGTCCATTTGACAGATTAATGTATTTTTGAGTTTTATGTAAGTTAAGTGGCGGTTTGTGATGAAAAGTATAAAACAAAAAGATGAAAAATACAAGAAGTAGCAGTGAATTCTAAAGCCCTCTTCATATGTCACAAATCACACAAGGCCGACGCACAAGGAACATGTTTTTCTGTTGGATTAAACGTTGATTTAAGGCCAGACAAGGCAAGGCAAGTTTATTTGTACAGCACAATTCATACACAAAGTCATTCAAAGTGCTTTACAGAATAAGAACTACATTAAACTCGCAATACAAACAAATCAAAACATAAATAATCATCATGAAATTAAAAAGAGACATTAAATGAGAGAGAAGAACTAAATAAAAGGTGCTGTCAACCATTTTTACCTGGTCCCCGAAGAGTTGACCAGGTTTTGTGTTCACCCTGTGTCTGTGTGTCTGTCCACCCGTGATAATTCCGCCATTTATGAACCGATTGTCACCAAATTTGGTACGTGGGTCAAGCCCCCGTGCCCGATGCCGCAAAAAAAAAAAGTTTGGTGACGATCCGAGGTCATTTGAGGTCACATGGGTCAATTAAAAGGTCACGCCGTTATAAAGGATCGCCAATTTCCGCAATTTCTGAACCATCTGCGGCTAAAACATTCACCCAATCGTCACACAAGTTGGCACACACATAACCGGGGTACACTGGATGTTACAGGTTGAAACTGGTCAAGGTCAAATATGTGTTTTTGGTCATAACTTCGTGAAGGATCGAGCTCGAGCAAAAGGAGTGGTCTCAAAAATCTCAGAAAAATTATTATCTATTTATAATTCTATGCATTTGTATCGTAAAATATTAATAGTTTTCGAGATAATCACTAATTATAACAGTTCCTTTCTCTTTCAGTTTATGCCGTTAAAATTCTAATTGGAACGAAAATAATTTCCATTTCTTTTTTTTCTGGTGATACACAACTCACTGATCTACAGTCACACAACTCACATATACACAACTCATGAACAATAACATTTTGGTTACACACTAGTAAACACAGACATTCTCATGTGTGAACAATATCACACAAATGTTCATGGGCCTGTACAGATACACACATTACATTGTGGATATAACGATCATGTAATATGGACTGAACTCCTCATAAGCTGCTTCTGTGGTGATGAACTGACCCCTTAAAGTTTGGTGACCTCGGATCATCACCAAACTTTTTTTTTTGCGGCACTGGGCATGGGGGCTTGACCCGCGTACCAAATTTGGTGACAAGTCGGTCCATAAATGGCGGAATTATCACGGGTGGACAGACACACAGACACAAGGGGTGAACACAAAACCTGGTCAACCCTTCGGGGACCAGGTAAAAATCAAGGTTTGTGAGTTAAACATGTGTGAATGAAACAAAACACAACTCCAGACTTGTTTATGATGAGGACACAACTAGGGGTGTGCAAAAATACTGAAATATCGATATATTGTATCGTTAAATGTGATGATACAGTATCGATATTGTGGGCTCCTGTATCGATATATCACCAAGAGTATTTTTTGGTATAGTTTACTAAATTCTTTTGTCATAGCGCTACAGTTTTGTTGCTTGTTTAGAGGAGAGAAACTTGTTTATATGACATATTTGACATTTTTGTTTTTGTTTTGATGAGTACATTTTGGCGTGTTTCATTTTAATTTCGCACAAAACGTGGTTAAACAAAGACTTTTAAGATAAGATAAGATAATCCTTTATTGTCTCCCATGGGAGAAATTTGTCTTGGGACAGGGGGTAACATGCTTTATCAAAAAACAGGACAACACAACACAAAGCACCACATAAACAAACACCATAGAACAAAATAAATATGAGACCAAGTATGACCACGAGTGATGCACCAACAGGACCTTTAAATTATTCTTAACAGGCAAGCCCTTTGCAGTCTTGTATTCTATTAATTATTGCACATTCCCTAAGTCTATGTGCAGTTTTAATTGCACATTCCCTATGTGCAGTTTTGAGTTTTTAGTATCACAGCCTTTATTTTTTATTGAACCGTGTCAGATCAATTTGAAATATATATCGTATTGAATCGTACCGAACCGAAATCTCACTGTATTGAGGTATGTATCGTATTGGCAACTTCTTAATGATACCCACCCTTAGAAAAACATTATAACAAAGATTAGAAAATAGTGTAAAACAGGTCTTTTAAATATGAAGACATTCGTTATGTTGAGTTTTGCAGCTCAGTGGAGAATTTCCCACACACGCTCTGTTTCTGGCGAGTTTCCCAGTGACTCTGAAGGTCGGGTTCAGTGCAGATGACTCACCTTATTTTGGAAAATCAGTGATCAATTGGCCCCGCACGCTCATGCTCATTTCGACATGTGTTATATTGTTTTGTAGTTCGAGGAGAAGATGGTGCAGATCTGCCTGATGCTCTTGGACCTGAGCCACAAACACCTCAAAGACCCGGCGGATGACGTCTCGGCTCGCTGTAACCCCATCTACGTCAGCAGGATCATCAGCGCCATGGTAACTCAACACAATATCTCAGCGGGTGTCGTCAATATTCCCTGGGGGGGTGATGCTATCTAGAGGCACTCCTCCGTCAATAGCTCTGTTACTAGGGTGAGCAGATTTTCAAAATAAAAAACTGGGACATTTGGTTTGGGTTGCTTTGTAATAATAAAATTGTGAAACGAGTGCGTAATTAAGGAAAAATTGTATGCACTCAGCACTAATGTGAGTCAGTATAGTCACAGTTTCTTTGTGTTTTGGTCATTTTTAAGCAGCTTTTCTGTATTTTACCTAAACAAATGACAGTTTATGCCTCTTTTTTACTGTTGGCAGGGATCAGATTGGTCAAAAATAGGGGCATTTCTTGTTTAAAACTGGGACAAGTCACCGGTTTTGGATTAATCTGGGGACACAGGCCTCAAAACTGGGACTGTTCCGGGTAAATACATCTTTTTCACAACGGCCGGAAGTGCCGTGATGTAGAGTAAATGTCACTCCTGGTTAATGCTTTTTTTTCTCTGGCAAAATATCTGTGGAAAAATATCTCGCGTATTTTCCAACAGCTTCAAAATCTGCCTCATCACCAAATCTTCAACCAACAAGGTCGATAAAGGACAAATTCTGTTCTGTTCATGAAGAATTTACCCACAACTATCAAGATAAGAAAGATGAAAACTTAAAGGCGAACAATGACCAGGATAAGTGAACTACTCCTGAGCAAAACTAATGTTATGATCATGAATAAAACATAAGTAACTTGTTAACTCAGAATGATTTGAGAATTAAAATTAAAAATCTGTTTCATGATGTAGATATTGCAATAGACAGAGAGATTTGTGCAGTTCAAATGCTACAGATGTTCACAGATTACATATCTCGTATTTAAACTGCATAATTCTTTCTGTCTATGCCAATATCTACATCATGAAATTGATTTTTAATTTTAATAGTAGAATCAGTCTGAGTGAACAAGTTACTTATGTTTTATTCATGACCATAATGTTAGTTTTGCTCAGGAGTAGTTCACTAATGCTCGTCGTTGTTCGCCTTTAAGTTTTCATCTTTCTTACCGTATTTTCCGCAATATAGGGCACACTTAAAAGCCTTTAATTTAATCAAAAAACAACTGCTCGCCTTATAATCCAGAGCGCCTTATATATGAATTTATTGGGGTGTCTTAGTACGACTTTAGTAAACTACAAAGCCGCACCACTTGCAGCATTACGGCTCCAGTAGTCAGGAGCGTCGTGGAGTAATACATACTGTGATTCCTTTTAATATCAAAATGCATCTGTCAAGAGACACGCTTACAATGCCCACTTTAAACTGAAGGCTAAAAAGTCCAAGTTAAAGTGAAAGTGCGAGAGAAGGCAAACACACATTCACCAAGACAGGGAGACAGCGCCGAGCGACTTACGCCACGATCTGCCAATGGATCGTGGACGCCCGGGCTAAGGATCAGTATCAACTGTGGTCCGAGCTTTCACCAAGACCGGAATCATCACTGAACTGCCAGGGAACAGGAACCACACTGACTCGGATAATGACGAGAGAGATGGGGGCAGCGCTGGACGCCGTAATCGCCCAACTGTTGTTTTGTTTAATGCGCCTTATAGTCCGGTGCGGTTTATATGTGAAAAAACTTCAAAAATAGACCATTCAATGATGCCTTATAATCCAGAGCGCCCTATAGTGTGCAAAATACAGTACTTTGATAGTTGTGGATACATTTTTCACGGACAGAATATTTCCTTTGTCAACCTTGTCGGATGAAGATTTTGTGATGGGGCAGATTTAAGAAGCTGGTGGAGAATATGCATTAAAATCATGAATCTGAAGTATTGCACCACATTATAATAACATGTTATAATAACACTGTTTTGCTCTGCATCAAAACTAGAAGTGCGGTGTGCTGATCTTTTTGGGCGCTCACAACTTTAGCTTGTGGTCCGTAGCTATATCCCGCAGAACTCTTTGCGATCAGAGTTTTAAAATCTCATAAAAAATCTCCTCGTGTCCATGGTATGCGCTTTTTGTTGCACCTTTAAAAATCGTTTAAGATCATTTTGTACGTTTCCGCCTTTATCTTTACCTTTAGATTTTCAGTTCGTCCCCATCACCTTTTTTGCTGAAAATGTGTTGTTTAAATCAATTATATCTTTTTTCTTGAGTTTTCATCATAAAACTTATCAATCCACTTATGTGTACACCATGGTAACTGCTGAACATTCCACCATAGACATAGATGCATCATATTTCTTTTATGTGTAGGCTGAAATGCATTAAAAAAAAGTTTAGATTTCGTTTAGACACGTTATGTTTTATTTAGTCTTGGTTTGTTTAGTTTTTACAGTTACAGTGAGTAAGAGTTCACCCTGGAAATCAAAATATTTCACGCTCAAATTGTACTCCGAGTGCTTGTTGTGTCATGTTGTTCCTTTGTAAGAGAAAGTAGTCTATTCATTCACACTCAATTGCCTCATTTATCAAAATAAAGGCAGGCGATTCTGTGTAGGTTGCTCTTGGTTTATACATGACCCGGTGGCTTTAGTCCAAGGTTTAGTCCCGGGTTAGTCCTGGTATGTCCGCTTTTCTTCTGTCGTCTCTTAAGCCTAATTCACAACAATCCACCCGTGCACTGAAACTCTGCGTGCAGATCTACCGAGCTTGAGGTGTTTCCATTCAGGCACCACAGGCGAGTTTTTCTTTTTAAGTACTTGGTCCCTCCCGAGCCCAGTGGGAACTAAAACATGACGTCAGCAGCCAATGAGAGAACAGCACTCTGAAACTCTCATTTTATTCTTTTTACATGAACTGATTATTGGACATGTGTAGGGTGAAAAGATGTCCCTGTTTCCCTGGGACAGTCCCAGTTTTGAGCCCTGTGTCCCCTGTCCCAGCAGATTTATACAAAACCAGTGATTTGTCCCAGTTTTATACAAGAATTGTCCCAAGTGTCCCAATTTTAGACCAGTTTGATTCCTGCCAACAGTAAAACGAGGCATAAATTGTCATTTGTTTAAGTAAAATACAAAAATGTTGACCCAAAAAAATGACAAAAACACAAAGATGTGAGTATACTGACTCATGTTCATCAGGAACGGGCAGTTTCCTTAATTACGCACTCGTATCACAATTTTTATTATTAACAACAACCTAAACTATCATTCATTCAATAGTTTTTTAATATAAAACCAAACATTACTATTTTCTTCATTATTTGTCTCTAAAACCAAAATGAAAAAACAGATAACGATTAATTTTTTCAGTTTTTGATTTTGTGTTTAAATGAATAATGGAAAAAACGAACCACGGCTGATTCCCGTTTCCGTGACTTAAACTGCGATGCCGAACTTTGGTTTGGAACCAGACTGGGACTGAGACCAGGACTTAGACCAGGACCAGTCCAAGACTGAGTCCAGGGACCAGGACCAGGACTTAGACCAGGATCAGATCAGGACCAGGACTGAGACCAGGCCTGACACCAGGCCTGAGACTGGGACCAGACCAGAACTGAGACCAGGACTGAGACAAGAACAGGACCAGGACTGAAACTGACACTGAGACTGGGACCAGACCAGGACTGAGAGTGTGGTGTTTCTGCTCAAACTAGATATAATTATAATAGCTGTTTTTACACCCTAAAGGAAATCTGAGTTAACTGTTTAAATGTCAGACATACTCCATTTTATGATTTCTACAAAAACAAATACAAAGGCTGCATCATACATATGTACAACAGCTTGATTAGTATTTGTGATTAGCATTGGTCACTTACTCCTCTTGTAATCCTGTATTTGTTTGCAGATAAACAGTGAGGATGACCGCGGCGTGCTGATGGGCCGTTGGGGTGACAACTTTACCGGAGGCACGCCCCCGTCTCACTGGAGCGGCTCCTATCCCATCCTCCTTCGCTGGCTCACTATCAACTGTTACCCTGTCAAGTTCGGACAGTGCTGGGTCTTCGGTGGAGTGATGTGCTCAGGTGAGGACGAGGGCTCATCAGAAGTATCGGAAATCAGATGCCGAAACTAGCCCTGAAACTAGATTCTCATTTGAGCAGGTATTGACACTGAAAAAGTTACATTCACAGGACAGAAATGAACTCTTCCTGAAGCTTTAGAATAATCTTGAACTGTATCAGAACAAGTATAAGAGCACATACTTGTTCTGATACACCATGGACCATTATGGAACCTACCTGGACAACTATGTACACAGATATAAGACCACATGGGAATATAAAAGAAAGTACTACCATTTAATTCAGCTTTCCAAAAATTACATTCTATTACCTAAAGACAGTGTTTTTAATTATGATTTGTTAAAAATGACTGGAATATTATCTTAATTTTAGTGCATTTGACATGTATTTTGTTATTAGAACTACATTATTTGCCTGTTTTCATTCTATTGTATAATATTTTCCTGGACACAGATACATCACCTGTTTGTGTCGATGTTTTGTTTTTGGTTTTTTTTTGTTTTTTTGCCTGGATTATTCCACAGTATGGCATTAAACTGTTTTTAACTGATTGTTAAAAGATGCATTCGCTGTATTGGACCATTGTGGTGAAGAGGGAGCTGAGTCAAAAGGCAAAGCTCTCGATTTACTGGTCAGTCTACGTTCCTCCCCTCACCTATGGTCATGAGCTCTGGGTAATGACCGAAAGGACAAGATCGCGGATACAAGTGATCGAAAAGAGATTCCTCTGCAGGGTGGCTGAGCGCTCCCTTAGACATAGGGTGAGGAGCTCAGTCACATGAGAGGAGCTTGGATTAGAGTCACTGCTCCTCCACATCGAGAGGAGCAGTTGAGGTGGTTCGGGCATCTGTTCTGGATGCCTCCTGGACGCTTCTCTCGGGAGGTGTTCCGGGCATGTCCCACTGGAAGGAGGCCCCGGGGAAGACTCAGGACACACTGGAGGGACTATGTCTCTCAGCTGGCCTGGGAACACCTCGGGGTCCCCCTGGAGGAGCTGGAAGAAGTGTCTGGGGTGAAGGAATTCTAGGAATCCCTGCTTGGACTGCTGCCCCCGCGACCCAGCCCCGGATAAGCGGAAGAAAAAGGATGGATGAAATTCTTACTGTGAGCGAAGTTGCCTCTCCACAGATTGCACCTGTAACCCGGCCTAGTGTGTTCAGCTGCTTGTCTCCATGGAGATGACTCAGTGCCATTCTGCTGAACAATCTAGGAAAAGAAATAACATCAGAAAAGTTACACCATGAAACTTTTAAAAACCTGTACCCAATTTTTCCCATGTACTTGAGCAAAATGCCCCAGTACAGATAAACTGTAGCAGCTCTTGAGTCGGCTGGCTAATTATGGAGCGTTTGTTTTATCCGAGACTCAGGAAGTGCACGGTTAGAATGCTGTTTGTCGCTAGCTTTACCATTGCAGTAAACCTCGCTCTGGCCTCTGAAAGTTGTGAAACGCTCTTACAAACTCATCATGGTGAATTATTAGGATGCTCTGACGGCATAAAGTACGCGAGGAATCACTTTGGACCACCGTTTCAAATAAACAAATTACATTTTTGACATTTTTAAGACCACAAAAATCAGGTACAATGCCTTTAAATCATAATTAGGGGAAAGTGCATATTATATTTGTAACAGTGTAAATAATAATGATTTTTTTTCAGTGTATTTCAGAAAGAATGTATTGAATAAAATCTAATATTAGTGTAATGTCCTTGTGTGTTTGCAGTGATGCGTTTCTTCGGGATCCCGTGTCGTGTGATCACAAACTACCAGTCTGCCCACGACAACGACAGAAACCTGCTCATAGACGTGTACCACCCCGACTATGGGGTCCGGGACATGCCCTCTAAGGACAGTGTGTGGTAAGGATTCTGACTTTATGACGGGGAGAATACTTTGAACATGTATTTAGTTACAGAATAGTGAATACCTGCAGAAAAGTGTATTTTATAACATATTCTGATACATGGTATTCAGAACATGTATTTTTGATATGTGTATTTATTTACTATCCCGACATTGGCTATTACGGAGTAGGTTTACATACTTTTGACAAGATTCAAGAATAATCTAGTTCTTTGTTCTGCACTTACAGGAACTACCATGTGTGGGTGGAGGGCTGGATGAAGAGACCTGATCTTCGTCCTGGATACGACGGGTGGCAGGTGCTGGACCCGACCCCTCAGGAGAGATCTGAAGGTATTTCAATCTAATCTGTGTGAGAGAAACAGGGACTGAAGGCTGCGTTTGGGCGCTTGTTTGCAGTGTGGCTGCTACATATTGGGTTAAATTACCTCTGTGTGTGTCATATCTGCTGCCCGAGTCCAACCAGGAAGTAAAATGATGAACTTCACCAGAATGGTCAAACTTGGGACTACAATGTTTTAGTGACATGAGTCTAACCTGTCATCTGCACTTTAAAGGGCCCATATTACACCATTTTCTGATCTATGTTATAGTGAAACAAAACACAACTCCAGGTATCAGACGACGAAAAGAGGTCTGATCAATACAAATCAATATTAAAGGTCCTGTATTACACAAAACTGACTCTTGTGAGCTTTAAAGCAATGTTAGTTTGTTGTTACCTCTACAAAAACATATCTGGAGTTGTAATCTTGACAGAATGTTGCCCTTACTGAAAAATGTAAAAGTGGGCAAGGTACAAACCCGAGGCACTCCGACTGAACATATTAAAAATCCTTTATGGACGCATTTCGACCAGCAAGATGGTCTTAGTCAGGGCATAATGCTAGAACGGGACACAGAGGGGCCATTAAATACAATTAATTATCAATCATGTGACCATATCACGTGACTAGAGGAAAAAGAACAGAACAAAAAAGGTTGGGCAGCCTTTTTTGTTTTGTTCTTTTACATTTTTCAGTAAGGGCAACGTTGAATTCTGTCAAGATTACAACTCCAGATATGTTTTTGTAGAGGTAACAACAATCTAACTTTGCTTTAAAGCTCACAAGAGTCAGTTTTGTGTAATACAGGACCTTTAATATTGATTTGTTTTGATCAGACTAGAGCAAATGTGATAAAAGATTTTGAAACTAAAACAAGCTTACAAACTTTATGGATGGAGTGACCAAAAAGTACTCCACTTATAACTAGATCTACATGAAACTTTATTTACAATTTCCACATACAATTTAGTCCAAAAATTGAAAATGATGTTTGTTTATGTGTCTTTTCTGTGTTTTATCAGGAGTGTTTTGGTGTGGTCCCGCCCCAGTCAAAGCCGTTCTAAATGGAGACACAGATCTGAAATACAACGTCCCATTTGTGTTTGCGGAGGTCAACGCAGACTGTGTCGACTGGCTGGTACGAAATACACCTGACTGTTTGATTCGTTTTTATTTCGAGTTTGTGCCAAGAGAGAAAAAATAATCATATACATACTACATACATATTGTAAACAACAGAAAAGAAAACCTCTCGAAAAGAAGCAGGAAGAAGAAAACTAGATTCAGTATTTGAATGTATTTTTATTTATCATTTATGCACATATTTATTTATCTGTGTTAATGTTTGTGTTTTTTGTGATTAGGTAAAAAGGGACGGGTCCAAGGTGAAGATTTTCTCAGATTCAAAACGAGTGGGTCAGAACATCTCCACCAAGTCTGTGGGCTCCGACAAACGCTTGAACATCACCAGCAACTACAAGCACGCAGAAGGTCAGGAGCATTAAAGGCGCACTACGTAACTTTTTGGTTTGGGGGTCCGTCGTCTGCTTGTTTCTATGGATATGTCGTACCTCTGCCTGGAATGTCCCACAGTATGATATGTTGTATTTATTAAATTACAGGTGGATTTATAGCACACAAATAACTATAGTTTGGTTGCCTCTACACAGATCTGACCTGTTATTTAGTCTGGCACCCAAAGCAAATCCATTATTACACCAGACTGTCGATGTAAATGTCTGTGTTGATAGAATAATGTTTAGAAGTAAAGCCAGCCTTGCATTTGAAGGATTTATGTCTGAGCAGCAGCAGCGAGTTGTACTTCATGATAGAAAGATCGGCAGCAGTGGACTGATATCACCTAGCACCTATCTTATCAGCAAAGTAAAATTCCGCTGCTGCTGAGAAAATAGTCCCTCAACATGCGACGATTCATGCGATGCAAGGTTAGTTTTATTTCAGACATTATTCAGTCAACACAGACATTTACATCGACAGTCTGGTGTAATAACAGATTTGCTTATCTTCTGGATAATGACGTCGCAACATCACTGGATAGTACTGTATTTTTTGGACTATAAGTCACACTTTTTTTCATGGTTTGGGTATTTCCTGCCACTTATACTCCGGTGCGACTTGTATATTAAAAGTTTCAGACTGACAGCCACGAGAGGGCGCTCTAGGCTCATGTGTCAGTTTTCTGCGCATGTCTACTGCAGAAAAAGCTGCTGTCCTGCTGCAAGTAGTGAAATATGCAGCAGAAAACTGTAATCGAGCAACAGAAAGAAAGTTTGGAGTGAACAAGAAACTTGTGAGGAACTGAAGGAAAGCGGGAATGGAGAACACAACTTCACGGCAACTGGGAGGGTGCGGTATGCCTGGGCTTCAGTGACAACCGAAGTTGCGCGGAGTTGCTTAGAAGTGGCACTGAGGATGAAGATTCAATAGATTCAATGGATTTAGTTTTAGGATTGAGAGTTTGGTAAACTTATGTTCTGTTGCTTTAGTTATCTGAATAACTCTTAATATGTTACGTTAACAGACCAGACGCCTAAACAGTCTGTTGTTCTCTGTTCTATTATTATTACTATAATTTGCCTTTCGAGATGAAATGTCGGTTCCTGGTCTCTGATTTTAAAAAATACATTTTTGGGCTGGTGCGACTTATACTCTAGAGCGACTTATTGTCTGAAAAATACAGTAATCCCTGACGTGGTGCATTCGACACCAAAACTTCTACTTTTTCAACTTCTGACACCGACACCCTGGACCAGAGCGTTGATGCCTGAACGCTCAAGACACGCCACGTTGACGTCAGATTCTTGCTGCTCTGATGCCTGAAAACAACCTAAATGTGCATCCATATAGACTTTGCGACTTTGTGGACACCTTGACACCACGGTCTGATCGCAGCTTCAAACCCAAACCAATATTTTCTTTTTGACCCTCATTGCTACATATATATGCTTTAACTCTTTGTCATCTACATTTTCATCTTCTTTTTCTAACTTTTTATCAATGATTTGTTTTACAGGAAGTGAAGAGGAGCGAGCTGTCTTTACATACGCCTTGACCAGAGATTATTCCAAAGTTGACAAGGAAGAGGAAGACGAGGAAGAAGAGTCCCAAGAGCCCACCCCAGATCGCCAAACCCCGTCTGAACGCAGCACCACAACTGTGAACGGAGGGGGTCTGAACGGGCCCCTGGTGAACGGGACTGGGCACGGGTCCTCCAGTAGCATCGTCGAGAATGGAAGAGACAACATCACTGTCTGTCCTCCACCTCTACCTCCACGTCCACAAATCACCATGAAATTCCAAGAGGTGAGAGTTTGTGAATTTTCTCTGTTTAGAAAGCTTCAGTCACTACTTTTTAAAGGTGCTGTATTACACTTTAAAGGTGTATTGTGTAGCTTTTCTCCATGGAAATGTTATTGCTTTGTCTGGAATGTTCCACAGTACGGTATTAAACCTTTCTGTCTTCATGGAATCCAAACCAGACCAAGTAAGATCTGTGGAGAAACAGTCAGAAGGTATTTTTGAGCTATAAAACCTGTCATTTAAAACATTTAACGTGCAAGCTGTTTAATGTCATACTGTGGAACATTCCAGGCAGAGTAATGACATCTCCATAGAAACAAGCAGGTGACAGACCCCCAACCAAAAGGTTACACAGTGCACCTTTAAGCCATGTTATAATGCTGTTATCTCCTCAAAAATATCAAATGAAACTGAAACAAGCACACCAAAGTTCTGGCAGAGGTGCAAATGTAGGAGATTGATTCATTAGTCAGTTTCACTTTGTGGAAACTGTCCGACCTCGCAGCATTAGAATTTGTTCAGTTGATGGTAAGCGGGTACTTTTTTTATTTAACCAATCACTGCTGTTTGGTCATGACGTGTGTAACGGCTGCTAACGGTGCAAACTGGTATATTAAGTTTTTCCCAAATCCCATAGGAAGAAGGGCAATAAAGTCTTTCCTCTTGATAAAATTCACCAAACATTCTTTTTGTTCTGGCTTTAAATCCTCGATCTCGCGAATCGTTGCCAACACAGAATGTCTAACTCTTCTCTGATTGGTGCCCGGACTCACACTTCCGGGGTTTTTGCGAACTGTTTAGTGTATTCCGATTCCTGACCTAGTCGCTGGAGAGAAATTAAATTGAGCAGAGGCACTAGGTGGCACCAGCCTGGCTACCAAATGCAAGGAACAGCAATCCAAAAGTGAAAAAAACACATTTTTTTCATTTTTAAATTACGTTTGATCTGATGAAAGCTTTTTGTCAAACAATAATAATAAAATCGTCCATTTATTATTAGTCTGTACTAGGGACATTGCTATGCCATGAAATCCATTAGGAATGAAACCAAACAGAATGAAAAGAACGGTCAGAGTGCAGTGATTACTCTGTATTATTAACATTACAGCCGCACCACTGACAGACTTTGTTTCAATAAGAATTTAGGTGTTATTTTTGGAGTATATAATATAGACTGATCATTATTATTATTTAAATTCTCATGACACTGCAACCTGAATAATCACAATTCAATTAATCAATCAATCATCTTTATTTCAGACTTTGGGGTCCATATAGAGCAGACGTGTCAAACTCAGACCCGGGGGTCAAATTTAGCCCCTGGTATAATTATATTTGTCCCATGAGATCATATCAAATCTGTATTAGAGCTGCCCGCCGCACACAGATAGACTATAGAGACATAATTTAGTTAAAATATTGTTATTATTTTATTTTATGCTTGTTCTGGATTCAATGTTTAAGCAAAACTATTATTAAACATTAATTTTAATAAGAAAATGCTTAACATTACATATCCCGAAAGAAGAGAAAACATGCAGATGTTGTTGAAATTCGTCAATAAATATTTAGCTTGGCTCACGACTTAGTCCCAGTTTTTAATTTTGTCTCTCTGTGAATTTGCGTTTGACACCCCTGATAAAGAATATTTAAAAACATAAAAAAAATAAAGGCCTATAGTTCATAGACACTGACACATTTCTCTGATCTGGCAAAGATTTTAAAACTTATATCTTGTTATTCATCTTGTTTTCAGATTTATTATCTAGTCATTAGACCAGAGACTGCTTGATTCTAGTCTAGAGGTCATTTATTTTAAGATATCTTGTCAAGTAAAATGATCTTGCTGCGTGGACAGATCATTCCACTACTTTTAAGTCAATTTTCTGATAGATTTGAGTGTTTATATCTTAAATTTGGCCAAGCTTTAGATTTTAGAAGTGAACCTGACACTGCTCTGCTCAGGCGTTACCAAAACATTTAGAGTTACATTTAGGTTTACTGTAACTGCACCACAAGTGGGCAGTGTAGAGTCATGTGCAGTAAACTTTAAACAGAGCTATTATCACATAACATACGAAATTATCTATTAAACCGAACACCTGACATTCCTACATACCATTCCGTGTCAACGATATATATATGTAACTTCTAGGAATTCTACAGTGTTATGCAAAAGTGAAACCAGCTTCACCTTATGTTACCTCTGTGTGTTTTCTATGACATTTTTATGTATTCGTCACACGCCCAGGTCTGGAATGTTCATGGCAATTTGCAAATATCTTTTGGCGTGACTTGGCAAGGATGAATGTATGTAGGCAGGAGATGACAGCTGAGCAGTGCTGGAAGGTAATCAAGTGCAAAAAAGAAAACAACACTTAAAGGTGCACTGTGTAGCTTTTCTGGTGGAGGGTCTGTCAGATGCTGAATGTTCCACAGTGTGACATTAAACAGCTCTACTTTACATTTATTCAGTTACAGGTGGTTTTATAGCTCAAAAATACCTAGAAAAACCGGCATTCTGACTGTGAGCGGGGTCGCCTCTCCACAGATCTGACCTGTAACTTGGTCTGGTTTGGTTTTGAAAAGCATTTGATGAACCCTTCACCAGAAAAGTTACTCAATGCAAAAGTATTTAAGTACCAGTGTAAAAAAAAAAAAAAAAAAAGATACATATATTTGTAGCAACTAATCAGTTTCTTACATTTTCTCATGAATTTTGTGTGTTTATTTTTGTTTCCTCACAGCTGAAGCTTGAATTAAAATGTTTAGTAAGGATATTACTCCAAACATGGTCAAATTAACCTGCAAAATAAAAAATGTAGTGAAGTAGAAAGTACAGATATCTGCTTTCACATTTAATGAAGTAAACGTAAAAAGTATAGACTGTAAAATGTATTTAAGTAAAGTACAGCTACATAATATTCCACTTAAGGGTGCATTCAATTACAGGTGGTTTTACAGCTCAAAAATACCTAGAAAAACATTCACAGACATTCTGACTGTGAGCGGGGTCGCCTCTCCACAGATCTGACCTGTAACTTGGTTTGGTTTGGTTTTGAAAAGCCTTTGACAGACCCTCCACCAGAAAAGTTACTCAATGCACCTTTAAGCAAAAGTATTTAAGTACCAGTGTAAAAAACATATGCATATATTCATGGCAACTTTTTCTTATGAATTTTGTGTGTTTATTTTTGTTTCCTCAAAGTTGAAGCTTGAATTAAAAAGTTTAGTCAGAATATTACCCCAAACGTGGTCAAAATAATCTGGAAAATCATATGAAAAACACTTTTTACTTTTCAGTCTTGTTCAAAAATGTAGTGGAGTAGAAAGTACAGATACCTGCTTTCAGATTTAATGAAGTAAAAGTATATTCATAGCAACTAATCAATTTCTTACTTTGTGGGGTCACCTCTCCACAGATCTGACCTGTAACTTGGTCTGATTTGGTCTCCATGAAGATAGAAATATTGTACAATACCTACTGTGAAAGTTTACAAAAGTATTTCACCCTCCACCAGAAAAGTTACACAATGCACCATTAAGTACAGTTTTTAAGTATCTTTATTTTACTTAAGTCGTTGTTTTGCAAGATTCAAGTAAGTCTCAAGTCTTTGACCTCAAGTCCGAGTCGAGTCCCAAGTCAAATACAAGCAAGTCTCTGGCCCATAAGTCCAAGTCAAGTCCAAGTCGTCTTGCTTTGAGCTTCAAGTCATTTCAAGTCTTTAAACCAAAGAACCGAGAATAGCTTTGATTTTTGCAATTTATATGAATTTTAAACTAAACTGTACTTTAAAAATTGGCATGTTTATATACGAGTATTTATATAAGAGTTGGAGAAATGTTAATTTTTCCTTTTTAAATGTCTTGACGTGAAAATTATTACAGTCAGAATAGAAAGAGTTCAGATTTAAGAGCGCTTAATAACAGTGAATTTGTCAGCTAGTCGAAGCATCAGGTCTTCTCAAGTCTCAAGGCTCAAGTCCAAGTCAAAGTCCCAAGTCATTGACCTTCAAGTCCAAGTCGAGTCCCAAGTCTCAGTCCATTTTATCAAATCAAGTCTCAAGTCCTAAAAATAGTGACTCAAGTCTGACTCGAGTCCAAGTCACGACTTTCAAGTCTCCAACACTGCTTTTTACTTTTACTTCACTATATTTGAGAACATATGTCTGTACTTTCTACACCAGAAAAGTAAAACCTACTTTTATTTATAGTTTGAAAGCTGCTGAAATGACCAAGACTTATTTTCAGCACTTTTAATTTGAGTTAACGTCCCAAATTTGAGCAAACCAAATACACAAAAACAGCTAAAAAGGTTAAGAAATAAACTGGATCACTTAAAATTTGATTAATTCTTATTCAAAATCACAAATTTCATCCTTTAATTGTTCTAAACCCTTGCAAAATACTTTTACTTTTTACTCTTGAAGCACATTTTAATACATTTACTTCGATGTTTTCATGTGACACTTTCACTTTTAGTTGAGTAATTTTATTGCTGGTGTGTTTGTACTTTTAATTAAGTAATAAAATTGTTTACTTCATCCACCTCTGCCCAGACCTGGAATTCTCATGATGAATTCCAAGTCATTTTTGACTTGACTTGGCAGTGCTGAAAGTGTGTGGGTAGAAAGTCAGAGGCCACTGAGTTCGTGTGAATAAGTCGACCTTTTCAAAGGTGTGTCTGTAATTTTTATTTGAATCCCAACGCCTGTTGTTTATTTAATATTACAAAAGGTATGAGAAGATATATTGCGCAAAATTCTCCTTACCCATTGCTTTGTACTCGTATTTATTTTATCTGTGGTACGTTTAAGATCCAACAGCGCCACCTATAGGCCTGTCACGATAATTACTACATCAGCTTACTGTTCAATACTGTATGTGATCAATGCAACAGTATATTTTGCACATTTTCATTGCAATAATGGTGAGACTTTTGCCATTTTTTGTGTACTATAGTAAGATTTGAGCTGAAGAGGGTTTAATAAGTAACTTTTATGATTAATTATTGGTTCATTCTGCTGTTTTTGTTTTGAAGCTCGGGGCTTTTAATGACACTTTACATTTAAAAATATTTACTGGGATAATTCTGCTTTATTGTTATTGTGTCAGTGCAATAAATTAGTTTCAGTATTAGTGTTTATCGTCTATATTTTCGTCAGTAATCCTACTCCTACTTCAAAATTTGCAATCGCAAAAAGCCTATAATAAATCTGCAGTAGTGTGTAAGTGTAGGTGTACTAAAGGCCACTAGAGGGCGCACTGTAGCTGCTGTACGTACTAATATTTATATATTTTTTGTTTAGTTTGTTTTCTTTTGTTTTTTTTTTATATATATTTAAAAAATTAAATAAAATCACCACTATTGTATAATAATAATAATAAATTGTATAAATATATTGTGGCTGTAGATACAAAAATCTGAATATGTGCAAAAACAAAAAAAAAAAAAAAAAAACTTTTGATAGAACCTATTGATTATTATTATTATTATTATTTGTTTGTTTGTTTATTTATTTATTATTCATATATTTTTTATTTATTTATATATTTTTATTTAGACTGTCCTTCCTCTTGTATGAAAAGTAGAATTTTAGTTAGTGTCAACAGAATCTCAACAAACATGCAGAAGACGTATCTGTAGACCAAAGGATCGATCTTCTTTTCGGGTTACTGTATCTTCTTGTGAAACTACAAATTAAAACAGAAGCAGAACTACATCAGTGCTACATCCATTCAACAAGCAAACACATTACATTAAAGGCAGCGCGACATAAATGTGCACACACAATATCTACCCAGACTTCGACAAATGCAACCAAGACTGTACAATACATCTGTAAAATTAGGCAAAACATAAAAACAAATAAAATATATGTATAGCGGATGCCAAATTTCATAGGATGACCATGGATGGTTATTATTATTATGGTGTGTTTTGCAGGTGTCTAAACCGCTGAACGGTGAGGATGTGAAGGTGAACCTGGTGCTGCACAGTGATGGTCTCGTGCCCAGAATTCTGGCCGTCAACGTGAGCGTGATCGCCATGAGCTACAACGGATCTCCTCTGTCCACCATCCAGTCCGAGCTCAAGGAAGGAGACTCTGCCACCCGGAGAAGGTACAGCAAGAGGAGGAGGAGGGGTTGTAGTTTTATCTATGTATTTATTTTGAGCAAGTAAAGTTTACATTCTTATAAAATGGAACATGTAACATTAGAGAAATCATAATAGAAAAATATACAAAAAGTGGGGGTGTAGTTGTACTAGTAGTAGTTGTAGTAGTTGTACTAGTACTTGCAGTTGTAGTAGTAGTAGTCGTCGTCGTCGTAGTAGTAGTAGTCAGTAGTAGTAGTAGTAGTAGTAGTAGTTGTAATCATAGTAATTGTAGTTTCAGCACCAGTAGTAGTAGTAGTTGTAGTAGCAGTAGTAGTAGTACTTGTAGTAGTAGCAGTAGTAGTAGTACTAGTAGTAGTACTAGTACTAGTACTAGTACTAGTACTAGTACTAGTACTAGTACTAGTACTTGTTGTTGTTGTCTTGTTGTAGTAATAGTAGTAGTAGTTGTAGTAGTAGTAGTAGTAGTTGTTGTTGTGGTGGTAGTAGTAGTCTTGTTGTAGTAATAGTTGTAGTAGTAGTAGTAGTTGTCGTAGTTGTCATAGTAGTAGTAGTAGTTGTACTCGTAGTAGTAATAGTAGTTTCTAGTTGTAGTTTCCGTAGTATTAGTATTATTAGTCGTAGTAGTAGTTTGTAGTTGTAGTAGTTGTAGTTTCAGTAGTATTAGTATTATTAATCGTAGTAGAAGTTTGCAGTAGTTTGTAGTTGTATTAGTTGTAGTTTCAGTAGTATTAGTATTATTAGTCGTAGTAGTAGTTTGTAGTTGTAGTAGTTGTAGTTTCAGCAGTAGCAGTAGTAGTAGTTGTTGTAGTTACTAAAATTCTAACTCAATTCCGATATTAAGGTATAGCCTCAATACTCAATACCTTTTCCAGTACCACCTAAATAAAATAATAAATACATTTTATATTCAAAAGTGACCTAAAATCTGTGTAATCCCTCAGTGGTCCAGGTCTAAACCAGGTCTAAACCAGGTCTAAACCAGGTCTAAACCAGGTCTAAACCAGGTCTATGGGCGTATACTAGTCTGTGGGCTGTTGTACCTGCTCAGATGAATCTAGTTTCAATCACAGTAGTAGCTCGTTTAATTATATAAGTCATTGTAAAAGTGCAAATAAGTGCTGGCTACATAAAAGTAAAGTTTCATTCTTACATTCTTGTCGTAATAATTAAAAAACAACACTACTTTATACTTGTCCGTGTATCTGTGCAGTAAAAGTACTTTTCCTCTCTCCTGCAGACCTGATTATCCCTGCAGTAGTATCTTTCTCTGAGTACTGGCAGCCCATGCTGAACAGCGACGTGATGAAGATCTCCGCTGTGGTGTCAGACACCAACGCCCCAGATCAGGTGTTCCTGGCAGAGACCGACCTGGTGCTGATCGATCCGCCCCTAGAGATCAAGGTACGTCCCCCCAGTAATGAGACGTGTGCACAAACTGACTCACTGACGGCAAATGTGTAGATCCAAGTTTATCTGTACAGCACAATTCGTACAAGTGTTTTACAGAATAAGAAATACATTAAAATCACAATACAAACAAATCAAAACATAAATTATCATCATAAAATTAAAAAGAGACATTAAATGAGAGAGAATAAAAACTTTTCCGTCATATCTCTTTGATTTTTGCTATGTTTTTTAGATTGTAAAAGGCTGTAGTTGTTGTTATTGATTTGATTCTCCAAGTCCAAGTCGAGTCTCGAGTCACTGGCCCATAAGTCCAAGGCAAGTCCAAGTCGTCTGCTTTGAGCTTCAAGTCATTTCAAGTCTTTAAACTAAAAAGGACCAAATAAAGCTTAGATTTTTGCAATTTATATGCCTTTTAAACTAAATTGTACTTAAAAAGTGACAGCATATTTATAGAAGAGTATTTATGAGTTGTAGAAATGCTTTTTTTTTTTCTTTTTAAATGTCTTGACAAGATTTTAGTGCAATGACGCTCAATTAGTCTTCCGATAATTTATGTTATGAGGTTCTTTTTTCAAGCAAAGACCACTAGTGAGCAGTCGAAACTGTTAGGGATGAAAACAAACTCTTGGTCTGAAAAAATAACCTAATAACATAAAATCTTACAATAGAAAGAAACGGTCAGAATAGAAAGAATTCAGATTTAAAAATGCACTAATATTGCTGTATCGTTTGTACTGAAATGGAAGGATCATGTTCTATGTAGTTCCCTCTGTTTTACTGTATTGTACTGTATATTACTGTAGTACATTTGAGGATATCACATCAACATATCCCTTGTTGTTTGCTTGGAAAAACTGGAAGAAATCTTGTAAATACAGCTCTGGTCATGGACGCTTATTTTGTTTTTCCCTTCACTGCGTAAACCACATACACATGGTGCCCGAAAGTGATTAATTGAGTTATGTTTAGTTCTGCGTTTGCTCAAAGCTTTGGTTTTTTACTTTTCTTTGACAAATAGTCACTACTTAAATAGAGTAAATCTGTGTAACTGTGTGTGTGCAGTTGCTGAATGAACCTCGAGTGTTTCGTGAGGTCGTCCTGCAGGTTTCCTTCGTGAACCCTGTGGGTGAGACTCTGAAGGACTGCAGCCTCACTCTGTCCGGGAGCGGTCTGTGGAGAGAGGAGCAGCACGTCAGGTCAGTATAATGATCCCTCTCACGAAAAACTGTGTAACTTTCTTGCCGCATTCTGTTACCTGCTTTTTTCTAAGGATGTGTCATTGCTCTGTCTGGAATGTTCCACAGTATGACATTAAACAATAAACCTTACCTTTATTCAATTACAGGTGGTTTTACAGCTCAAAAATACTTAGAAAAACTGATATTTTGACTGTGAGTGGGGTCGCCTCTCCACAGATCTAACCTGTAGGTCTTAGGGCGCGTGGAGCAGTGATGACAGACGGAGATGAGAGGCTACAAAATTCATGTTTTCCTCATATGAGTGACATCAGCGCACACACACAGCTCATATAGTAAAGTTGTGTGTGTGTGTGTGTGTACATGAGCAGCCGTGTCGTGCTTTGACCCACCTCCTCCAACCGGACCAAAGTCCCAAACGAGCTTTAGGTTCTAAGTTCGTTTGCTCTCACACTGGACAAATGTACCACGTTTTAGGGGCGATCTGTGCTTGGGCACTGTTCTAAAGTCCTAGTGTGAGTGTGAGGTCTGGTTTGGTCTCCATGAAGATAGAAAGGTTTAATGCCATACTGTGAAACATTCCAGACAACGCAATAACATCTCCACGGAGAAAAGCATTTGACATAAATACTACATCCAAGTTCTTGTCAATTTTTTCCCTTTAAGTTCCTATACTTCACAAAATCGACTCTTCTGAGCTTTAAGTCATGTTAGAATGTTGTTACCTTCTCAAAAACACGCTTAGAGTTGTGTTTAGTTTCATTCACATGTGTTCGAGTAACACTTTATTATTAGTCTGTCGACATCTCCAAAGCTCAAAATGCTCCGTTCCAACTTGTGATGTCATGAAGAGGTAGTTTTCAAGCTAACAAACACTTTTTACCTTTAGTTCAGTAGAAATCGGCAATTCCAGGGCTGAAACGATCCAGATAATATTTAATTTTTACAATACAAACAAAGGACATGGTTTATCTAAAATGTTTCACAGGATGGTATTAAACCTTTCTATCATCATGGAGACCAAACCAGACCGAGTTACAGGTCAGATCTGTGGAGAGGTGACCCCGCTCACAGTCAGAATACCAGTTTTTCTAGGTATTTTTGAGCTATAAAACCACCTGTAATTGAATAAATGTAAAGTAGAGCTGTTTAATGTCATATTGTCGCACATTCGAAGCATCGCAATGACATATTCTTAGAAATAAGACGATGGCGGACCTTTAATATCCACACGCATTCATTTTCAGCGAGGGAGATCTTTTCTAAACACAATTTCCACCATTTTTGTAATAAGTATTGTGTGTATACATGCATCACGAATCTCGGACATCCGGTCATCGCGCAATGCATACTGGGAAGGATTTTCCCAAAAAGTGAGCATCAAACCACCATAATTGTTTTCCCAGTGGGATGCGTCTATTGACAAAGTCGATCTTTTCAAGTCTTTTGAACCATATCGCTTTTGTTTCTGGTTCTGATATTGTCATATTTTAGTTTTGGGATTCAGACATTGTAATTGTGTGGTTGTTGGATCCTAACAGTGGAAAACAGGCTTCGGAAGTTTGTGAACTCCTTAACTGCAAAAGGGGAATCAGATGTGTGTGACTGCAAACCTCTGTTCAAACTGTTTCTCTTCTCAACGAAATTGAAAAATAGTGAAAGGTGAAGGCGATGGGCAGGATTGATCCACAGGAAGGATGAAAAAGGAAACCTTTGGCTGCTTAAGAAATCATCCCGAGTTTGCAGAGAACATTTTGTATGTTTTAGTGCCATCAAAGCAAAATCCCGTTTGTTTGTTTTCTGCACCTCTCGCTTAACAGACTGAGCTGCACTTTCTTGTTCTTGTGGTTTTACAGCAACATCACGTCTTGGTCACTTTGCAGTGGAAGGTGTTTCTTGGTGAACAGCTGGTGCCTTTCACTTTGGCGTTGACTTTTTAAATTCGTAACCAAAGATTGAGCGAGGGATTGAGATTTTGCTTTGATGGCGCTCCACATACAAAATGTTCGCTGCAAACGCGGGATGACAGCCCACGGTTTCCTTTTTCATCCTTCCTGTGGATCAATCCTGCCCATCGCCTTCACCTTTCACTATTTTTCAATTTCGTTGAGAAGAGAAACAGTTTTGAACGGAGGTTTGCAGTCACACAGATCTGATTCCCTTTTGCATTAATGGAGTTTGCAAACTTCTGAAGCCTGTTTCTCAAGCCATTTTCCGCTGTTAGGATCCAACAACCACACAATTACAATGTCCGAATCTCAAAACTAAAATATGACAATATCAGAACCAGAAACAAAAGCGACATGGTTCAAAAGACTTGAAAAGATCGACTTTGACAATAGACGCATCCCACTGGGAAATCAAACATAGCGGTTTGATGCTCACTTTTTCGTAAAACCCTTCCCAGTATGTATTGCGTAATGACCGGAAGTCCAAAATTCAGGATGCATGTATTATAAAATCATCATCATGTTCTTTAATACCTTTTGTAACCCTTTTATATTTGTGTGTTTGTCTTTCCAGCCTGCCTGAAATTAGTCCGAAGAGCAAAGTGATTGTGAACGTGTGTTTTTACCCCTATCAATCCGGAGTGAAGACTTTGGTGGCGGACTTTGACTGTTCTATGTTCAGGGACATCAAGAGCACCCTCGGCATCCCGGTGAAAGACAGCATTTTCTTCAGATTCTAATCCAGCAATCGTCACAAATCCACAATCATACCCACTCCTCTGCTCTGTATTACCTGGATAATTGAAATATTCTGTGTTTTAGCTGTTAGTACGACGTAGAAGTAAAACAGCGAAACAAAATCATAACCTGAAATCAACTGCTGAAAATACTGTCACTTTAAATCGCATTATATTGAGTGTATAAAACAGATCTATGTGCTTTTATTTTTCACTAATAAAAGATGGAAAAATCACTCTTTGTTTTCTATTTCTCTCAGTTCTGTTCAGGTTGAAGCATAGACTGTAAATATAAATGGACAAAGCTAAACCACTAGTCGCCGCCTTACAAATAGGAAGTGAACACGGGCGTGCTTCCAGCTCCGTCGACTCTGGCACCAATTCACTTTACACTGAAAAATTGTCACTCCTCTCTCTGTGACTGCTGCTGTCAGGCTCATCATTTTGGTCTTAAATGTTCGTATTAACCGACTCTACGTGATGTATTAACTCCGTGTGTCATTCGTTCATTAGTTTTTCAATATAAAACCAAAAATAAGAATGAAAAAACAGATAATGATTTGATTTTTCGGTTTTCGATTTTGTGTTTAAATGAAGAATGGAAAAAACAGATAACGTTTACGTGACTTCCATGACTGCGATGCCGGAATTTTGCACAGCATACGGACTGAACCAGGACGGGACCAGATCGGGACAGAGACCGGGACCGAGACCGGGACCAGAGCGGACTCTGAGCTTTGACTCCGAGCCTCAGGTCTGGTCCCGGCCTGGTCCCGGTCTCAGTCCCGGTCTCAGTCCCGCTTTGGTCCCGGTCTCAGTTCTGATCTCAGTCTCGGCCTGGTCCCGGTCTGGTCTCAGTCTGGTCTCAGTCTGGTCTCAGTCTGGTCTCAGTTCCGGTCTGATCCCGGACCTGGATCAGTCGTGGTTCAGTCCGTATGCAATGCAAAAGTCCGACACTGCAGTCACGAAAATGTTATCCGTTTTTTCCATTATTTAAACACAAAATCGAAAACTGAAAAAACAAATTATCTGTTTTTTTGTTTTTGTTTTTCATTTTGGTCTTGGAGACAAATAATGAAGAAAACTGTTGTTGTTTTTTTTCATTTTCTTACTTTTGGGTTTTATATTGAAAAACAAATTAACGAATGACACGCGGATTGTTTTGCGTCTACATGTTGTAGTTTGTCGTAATAAATCAGGGATGTGATTGGCTAAGGACAAAAAAAAAGCAGGAAAATATATAGACCAATAGTGTGGCAGCGCGACAATGACTGTTACACACAATTACCTCATTTTGACACTTTTCATGAAATGTGTTAAAATGCAAACATTTAGTGGCAACTCAGAAATTTCATCATTGGAAAACATTGAATTTGAAAAACTCAAATACATGCCAAACAAATGGTGATGACATTTAAGGAAAAAAATCAAACAACCAAAGAACAGTGAAAGAGAAAGAGCGAGAGAGAGACACTTAGAGTAGGACTTAGTAAAGAAAAGCTTCGTTCTGTCATTTTCAACTTATTTAAAAATAAAAGGGACTGAGACTCAAAACTGAAATCAAAGGCAACTTCAATTTATCTGAAATTTCAATAAATCACAAATCTGGTCACAGTCTTCAAAAAAAGGCCAATTTACGGGCAAAAAAAAAAAAAAAAAAAGCAATGTACTTTGTAACCACGGATTTCTGTTTGTTCAGTGTTTGAATATTGTGAATCCGGAGGTCTGGTTCTTGTATTTCTTCTCCAGCAGATGGCGCCACTGCTCTGGGCGCCACGAGGGACCATGTTCTGAAGTTTTCCTCTGCAAAACTCAGTCAAAAGTCAAAAATTCAAAAGTATAGCACAGCCGTCAGATTTCCCCACATTTCATAATTTTGAGATGTTTTTTTTTTCTTTCTAAATTCTACACACATTACACATTTTATTCAACATTACAATATTTACTGATTTACTTTTTATTCTAGCAGCAGGAGGCATTTTGGTCATGACTGACTAAATCAAACCTATAAAAATAACTTATTAAAGCTACAAGATAAAAGACAGATTTAAGTTGGTACAGTCGATATATTAAAGTGCATATGGCATGTTAGAAATTATATTTATTAAGATTTCTACTCATTTTATTTCCTGGTTGAACACGGACAGTAGATACAGAGCCAATTTCATAACTTTTACCCAGCAACCATACTGTGATAAAGGGGTCAAGACTTGCCTAAATTACACAATAGTTCAATTATCTCTGCATTTGAAAGTTTTAACATAGACATATTCCTTTTTAGAAACACTACGTCGTTGATTTTTGTGCTTTTCTTTTCAACTTTTGCCCAGAAACTAACACAAAACTGATGTAAATCTGTGATAAATATTCACCACAAGTAAATATCACCAAACAAAGTAAAAATAATTAGAAAAACCTTCCATACACACTTTAAGATCGGGCTAAAAGAGGCAGGTTTTACGCCAAAGCAACCCTCTCCATTTATCCAGGCTGGGGACTGGCACAGAGGGACACACACAGCGCCCCCTGTGGCTGGATTAGACCCACCGCCCGTGTTCGTACAGAGTTAGTGTGTTAGTAAGTGCGTGCAGACATACTCACAGTAAACAGCAGCAGCCTCTGGACCTGTGAAGACTAGTTTAAAAGTTTAGTAAAACAGTTTAGATCTGCAATGAGAAGAGTCAGAAGAGTTAGGGTTAGAACTGTCAAAAATAAGACAAGCCCAAAACAATTTTACAACAAACACAAAGGCAACAGTAATATGAGATTTAACCTTTAACCCTGTAAAGTTAAAATAATGTTAAAACAGAAATGTCAACGTATTTCAAACCGGTTAAAACGAACAGACCCTGTGCAAACCTGTGGAAGAGTTGGATTAGGGTTTGGACCAGAGCCATCAGACTCTATAAACCAGTCCAAATCTGGCCCACGTTTAGACCAGTTCAGACCAGTTCAGACCAAACCAAATACAAAACACATCTTTAAACAATCCAAGACTCAAATCAGTTTTCAGACCTTTTTAAAACCAACTGAAACTGTTCAAGTGTCAGTTTACAATAAGAAATTTCAGTTTCACCCAACCATAACATGTTTTACCAGCCTGTTTAAATCTGGACCATATTTAGACCAGTCCAGGCACACACCAAAAACACACAAGAGCCCAAGCCCAAGTGCAACCTGTGGAAATTATGGTGTAAACATTTAATCTGGCCCACATTTAGACCAGATCAGACCAAAAGAGACCAGCAGTCTCCATAAAAGTGAGTCAACATTTAAATATGGCCCACTTTTGGACCAGTTTACGCCCTAAACTAAAGCCTGTAACATCAAATCCTCAGCATATTCAGGCCTCGTTTTGAGATGATGATTCACACAGAAACGTCACCGACCTGAGTTAAAGTCACCTACCTGAGTTAAAGTCACCTACCTGAGTTAAAGTCACCTACCTGAGTTAAAGTCACCTACCTGAGTTAAAGTCACCAGACCTGAGTTAAAGTCACCGACCTGAGTTAAAGTCTCCATGAACCAGTGAAACCTGCAGCAGGGAAAGATCCCTGTAAGATGATGTGGGTCACAAACCCAAGGTCAAAGGGTCAGAACTATTACATTCAGACCACAAAAAAGTGACAGAACACAAGGGCCTCAACCCTTGGACCAAAACCCAAGTCAAGATGAGTGGCTGAGCACTCACTCACAGCAAGAAGGTTCCTTTGTGTGCAGAATCTGCACAGGTGTATGGCAGCAGCTCACTGCTCCTGACAGGCTGCCCCAGCAGCACTTTGCATTTGACCCATTCATCATCAACAGAGGGAGAATTTCCCTCAAAAGGGATTACCAAAATATACTGTACCTTAAGATTATTCCAGATGATCGGGGTTTTAAAAGATGTGGGTTTCTCCAACCTGAAAACTGAAGAGTTAGTAACATGACAGTCAACACATTTTAGCTTTAGCTGTTTTCAAATAAAATAAACTAACATCTGCTGCAGTTGCGGCAGATGATTTTCATGTCTCACAGTTGTAAGACACGAAGTAAATTTAGCTTAGTTTAACTATGAACAAATAAACAATGATGATAATAATAAAACTGATACCTGTAGAAGAGTTAGAGGACACGACCCAAACCTGCAAACACAAAGGAAACAGAAACAAAATACAAGAAGTGTTTTATCTTGGGAGAACACAACTAAAACTATCTTAGAAGTTTTCAACAAAGCATGGTTTCACTTAAATGTTTCTGAAAGACTAGTTTATTTCAGTAAAACAGTTTTATACTCACCTTTGGGTCTTTGGGGGGAAGCTGACTGAAGCCCAACCCAACCCAACCCAAAACACAGAGTTTTCCTTCCAGCAAGGTGCTCTGGATCAATTCTTTCATTCCATATTTTGGAGCATGGCCTCTGATGTAAGATTTTCCATTCTTCTTCTTCTTCTTAGTTCTTGAGTCCTTTTTGACTTCAGATGGAGGCAAAGGTTCATTTTCACTGGTCAGAAGCACTCTTTAGGTTATATAGCAGTAGTAGATGTCACAGAGCTGCTGTAAAAGGGTTAGACACCAACCTAAAACCTGAAAACTAAAGGGTTAGTCAGTAACATGACAGACATGTTTTACCTTTAGCTGTTTTCAAATAAAATAAACTAACATCTGCTGCAGTTGCGGCAGATGATTTTCATGTCTCACAGTTGCAAGACACGAAGTAAAATTATCATAGATAAACTATGAACTAATTAACAATGATAATAAACAATGATAATAACAAAGTGACACCTGTAGAAGAGTTAGAGGACACCACCCAAACCTGCAAACACAAAGGAAAAAGTTAGAAACAAAATTACAAAATACTACTGTATTTCAGCAAACAGTTTTATATTCACCTTTGGGTCTTTGGAGGGAAAACTGACGGACGTTCAACCCAAAACAAAGAGTTCAGGTAAACTCTTCCAGCAAGGTGCTCTGAGTGCATAACAATTTCCTTAATTATGCACTTGTTTCAGTTTTATTATTACCAACCACCTCAAACGCAACACAAGAACCCAAAACCAAGTGCCACCTGTGGAAATTAAACATTAAAATCTAGTCCACATTTAGACCAGATCAACCCAACAGAGACCACACAGTCTCCATAAAAGTGTTTAGAATATGAAACATTTGGACCAGTTTAGGCCCAAATCTGAACCATTAAAATCCTCAGCATTCAGATTTTGTTTTGAAACGACACAAGGTGAAGAATAAAAAGAAAGATTAGAGGTTTTAGGACTTGAGGGAAACATCATGACCATTGTACAGTTGGATACATTTGCGTACGGTTTTATATTTCCAGGACAGATGAGTTGATTTTTTTGATGATATTTATTTTCCAAGTAGATTTTCATCCCATTTGAAACCTTTGATGACACATTTCCACTTTTTGTATTGCACTTGTTTAAATGTGCATGTTTGAGTATTTTATGGCAGGTCCTGTACCGTCCTTATATCATTCATGTTTGGAAAGTCATCATTTAATTCCCACAAATGTACCATTCATTTCATAGAATTCTGAGTCATTGTGTTCCAGTTCATTGACCCGAGCTTGGTGAACATTTATAAACCTTTTTATTGCAGTTAGTCCTTCTCCAAAGACTGAAGCGGAGTGCATCCTCTGTCCACTGTCCTGCTGGTTCTGCATTATTGTCCAATATGACGAGATCAAACTGGTCCAAGTCCTGGTCCAGTCAGGTCCGTGACACGAGGTCCGGGAGCCGAGTGCACGAGCTGCTTGTAGTCTTCTCACTTAAATCTGAATGTTACACCAGTTCATATTAGCACCAGGTGGATTTAAACCCTCTGCGCTGCGCCCAGGTCAAACCTTTTCCGCCCAGAAACGAGCGGACAGAGACAGAGACTGGTTTAGTCATAGTTTAGTCCTGTTTTAGTCCTGGTTTAGTCATAGTTTAGTCCTGTTTTAGTCCTGGTTTAGTCTTAGCTTAGTCCTGGTTTAGTCTTAGTTTAGACCTGATGTAGTCTTGGTTTAGTATTAGTCCTGGTTTTGTCTTAGTTTAGTCCTGGTTTAGACCTGATGTAGTCCTGGTTTAGTCCTGTTTTAGACCTGATGTAGTCCTTGTTTAGTCTTAGTTTAGTCCTGTTTTAGACCTGATGTAGTCCTTGTTTAGTCTTAGTTTAGTCCTGTTTTAGACCTGATGTAGTCCTTGTTTAGTCTTAGTTTAGTCCTGTTTTGGTCCTGGTTTAGACCTGATGTAGTCCTGGTTTAGTCCTAGTTTAGACACAGTTTAGTCCCGTTTTAATCTTGGTTTAGACCTGATGTAGTCCTGGTTTAGAACTGATTCGTATTTTTTGATTATTTTTGATGGTTGTACTCGCATTAAACCACAAGAGGGCGCTTTTCTCCAGACGCTAGAGCCATCATCATCATCATCGCGAAGCTGAAACGAAAGCGATCCCCCAAACAAGTCCGGCCCCTCCTGTTTTAGTCCTGGTTTAGTCTTGGTTTAGTCTTAGTTTAGTCCTGTTTTAGTCCTGGTTTAGGTCTGATGTTTTCCTGGTTTAGTCTTAATCCTGGTTTAGTTTTAGTTTAGTCCTGTATTATTCCTGGTTTAGACCTGATGTAGTCCTGATTTAGTCTTAGTTTAGTCCTCTTTTAGTCCTGCTTTAGGCCTGATGTTGTCCTGGTTTAGTCTCAAACCTGGTTTAGTCAAAGTTTAGTCCTGTTTTAGTCCTGGTTTAGAACTGATGCAGTCCTGGTTTAGTCTTAGTTTAGTCCTGTTTTAGTCCTGGTTTAGACCTGATATAGTCCTGGTTTAGTCTTAGTTTAGACACAGTTTAGTCCTGTTTTAGTCCTGGTTTAGAACTGATGCAGTCCTGGTTTAGTCTTAGGTTAGATCTGGTTTAGACCGGATGTTGTCCTGGTTTAGTCTTAGTTTTGTCCTGTTTTAGACTTGATGTAGTCCTTGTTTAGTCTTAGTTTAGTCCTGTTTTAATCCTGATTTAGACCTGATGTAGTCCTGGTTTAGTCCTAGTTTAGTTTTACCTGATTTAGACCTGATGTAGTCCTGGTTTAGTCCTAGTTTAGTTTTACCTGATTTAGACCTGATGTAGTCCTGGTTTAGTCCTAGTTTAGTCCTGTTTTAGACCTGATGTAGTCCTGGTTTAGTCCTAGTTTAGACACAGTATAGTCCTGTTTCAATCTTGGCTTAGACCTGATGCAGTCCTGGTTTAGTCTTAGTTTAGTCCTGGTTTAGTCTTAGTTTAGACCTGATGTAGTCCTGGTTTAGTCTTAGTTTGGTCCTGGTTTAGTCTTAGTTTAGACCTGATGCAGTCCTGGTTTAGTCTTAGTTTAGTCCTGGTTTAGTCTTAGTTTAGACCTGATGTAGTCCTGGTTTAGAACTGATTCGTATTTTTTGATTATTTTTGATGGTTGTACTCGCATTAAACCACAAGAGGGCGCTTTTCTCCAGACGCTAGAGCCATCATCATCGTCATCACGAAGCCGAAACGAAAGCGATCCCCAGAACAAGTCCGGCCCTTCACTCCCTTTTTGGGCAGCGGAGAACTTACCAGAGGCGCCGGGCGACTTCCACACTCCCACCCCCCACCACAGGACCCCTCTCCGGGCAGAGCGCAGCACAGCACCTCGGCGTGGGTCGGGGCGTATATTTAAACCGAAAAACACCAAGTTATGTCAGTGATTACAACATAACGCCGGGTCCAGGGTTCACGGGTAGATCCAGGAGCTGATAGCCGAAGATAAGAAGAGTTTTCCCGCAGAGACTTTCCTCCAGACGCCGGTAAGAAGCATGTAGTTTAGCATTAGCATCGGCAGCGTGAGTTAGCCGGTGTTGCGCTAAAATGTGTATCCCTCACCGGTTTTCTCAGGTTAGAATTTGACGTTTTAGCTACTTTCGACTCCCTTTACCGCATTTTAAACTCCATTTTCTAACATGCAGCTCAATGACTAATTAATACGTGGTCGTAAATGTGTTTCAGTTTCGTTTTTCTCTCGAAACTTCATAAAAATATTCAAAAGGGGTGCAGAATTGGGCACAACACCCGGCTACTCGCTACTTCCGTTTAGCATAAGTTAGCAAATAAGCTTCAAGACAGCAACAAAAAACTCACTGGTAACATTATTTTGTGTCATTTTAATGTTTTATAGCCGACCTATATTGGCTACTTTGCAAAATTAATTCGCGTAACTAAATTAGATTCGAGTGGTTTAAAATGTAAATTGTTTATAATTATAATTTGGGTGATTATTTGGAGCTTTTGTTGTGTTGTGGTTTGTAATATGAGACCTGCTCCATTAAACAGTTGCTATGTGAGGCTTTGGAACGAAATAATTTTATTGTTTTAGCCATTATGTCATTCTAATCTATGCTTCTTACCAAGTAGCTAATGTCTATAGTCAAGTTATAACTAAAGAATAACCTAATGACTACAGCAAAAGTTGTAATTGTGCAGAGAATGTACATTTTTATATCTAAAACATTAAATTGCATCGTGTTGTGTTGTTGTATTAATCATATAGTTTGGTTTAGGTGTGCTGATCACCTTGTAAGTAGGGTTGTCAAAAATATTGAAACTAGATACTGTAAAGGTATCAATATTAAAAAAAGTCACATTCACAGGACAGAAATTAACCTTTACTGAAGCTTTAGAATGATCTAGAGCTGTATCAGAACTACACATAGACTAGTCGACGCCCGTGAACCACTATGGAATTTACCTGGACCACTGAGGAGTTGCACAGATATAAGACCACATGATAACATAAAAGAAAGTACTATTATTTAATAGAGAAGAAAAAGGATGGCAGAGCCACTTTGATTTGCAGTGTACTTATTTGTTTATTAGACAAATAAACACACTGCAGATCAGATGTGTGTACAATCCCTCAGTCATCCAGATACAATCCATGGCAAAAGGAGAAATTCAATTTGTCAACCGGACAAAAGTTTATTTTTTGGTCGAATACTTTCCAAGCTGCTTCTTCAGGTCTGAAGAAAAAGCAGCTTGGATGAGCTGCGAAACGTACTGACAAATTGAATTTCACCTTTTGCCATGGATTCTACCTGGACGACTTGGTGATTGTACACACTTCTCTTTAAGAATTCAAGCCCCCTGGTCTGATGAGCACCTGTGTTTGTCAGTTTTGATCCAGTGCAGCACTCCAATATCGTCATTTTTTACTATTATTTAATGTTGAGTATGTTTCTCTTCCGTAGTATGGAAATTCTGTTTGAAATTTTAGTATCGTGAAAATGCAACCAAACTTGTAGATGTAAATATGTGAATTCAGAATCATCATACTTCATATTATTATCGTGTGCGACTTAAAACCCACCATTTCATAATAGTCTCTGAAAAATCGAAGATGGCTTATGTAACATTTTGCTTTTCTTTCAGCTGACTCTTAATGTAGGTATTCTTTTGCATGCATGCAAATTCAAGGAATGTCTAAAACTAACTGTATATGAATTGACCATTTGTCTTCTCTCTTTGCAGATAGTTTTAAAGATGGCTCCTAAAAGTAAGTCGCAGTCGTGGTCCGCTCTGAAGCAGTCTGGAAACGAGTGCTTTAAGACGGGACAGTACGGAGAGGCTACCAACTTCTACAACCAGGCCATCAAAGAGCTCGAGAAGGCTGGTGAGACTTTAATATTTATATTTTTGAGAAATTACATCAACAATTGCTTGGAAATGTTTACGAAAATTGTATTTTTACTTAAAAATTCTCAAGGAGAAATGTAAATAATTGTACTTTAGAAGAATCATCATTGTAGAAGTAGCAACAGAAAGTAAAAGTACAAGTTGCTGTGAAGTGTGGGGAGTATCAGTAGTAGTATTAATTAATAATTAATGTCAAACTGCAGTTCTTATCATATACCTTTTTTGGCAGATGTAACATTTGAGTACTGTATAATATTGTGTTTCTGCAATGGTTTCAGTGAACTCTTTGTGTTTTTCTCTTGTTCCCAGCTCAGAAAAACCCAGAAGATTTAGGGATTCTGTATTCAAACCGCGCAGCAAGTTATTTGAAAGACGGCAACTGCTCCGAATGTGTTAAAGACTGCACCACGTAAGACAAGATTTCACTCTTAAAACTTCTCTCCGGAATATAATACATCTATTTTTATTCTAAGAAGTTTTTGATATTTTGTGCACTGTGTTATGCTTTATATTACCAAGTGAAAATTAATACATCTAAATCCAAAAAAGAAGCGCTCTCATTCTTTGTGTTGTTCTCCTGTGATTAAATTGTGCTGCTTTGTGTCCGGCAGATCTCTGGAGCTGTACCCATTTAATGTGAAGTCTCTGCTGCGTCGCGCTGCAGCCTACGAGGGCCTGGAGCGGTACAGACTGGCCTATGTGGACTACAAAACCGCCCTGCAGGTGGACTGTAACATCGCAGCGGCTCACGATGGCACCAACAGGTCAGACAGGCATTTTCACTTTTAATCCCTTTACAAAACGTGCAGGTTCCGACAGATTTCTCCTCAGATGGGAAGCACCTGGATGTTTGTACACAGAGTTTTCCCGTTCGGAGGTGATTCTAGAGCTGAGTGCAGGCTGTTTGTTCAGAGGAGTGGCTCTGTGTGCAGTCTCCCCTTGTGCCAGAGGAGGGCGCTGTGTGCTTCAAGTAAAATATTTTAGTTTTTTATTCTTGGTGCCATTAGATCTGAGACATATGGTGAAAATATCAGCATATATATAGTCAGTCCCAAGTGCAAAGAATTCAGCTTATTTTTCCGTTATCATCCCCTACTCCCCCCACAGCGCACAGACTCGCTCCTCCTGTGTTCAAAATCAAAATACAGGAGCTTTATTTAAAATACTCAAACTTTATTGGCATGTTGATGTCAAAGCAGGAGCTGGAGAAGAGGCGGGACGTACCTCAGAACACCAGGTGCACTGTCTGTAGAGCTTTAGTTTAGCTTTACTTTGCTTAATTTACATCCTCTGCTCCTCTGTCCCTCTCCTCTGCTCCTCTGTCCCTCTCCTCTGCTCCTCTGTCCCTCATCCTCTGCTCCTCTGTCCCTCTCCTCTGCTCTGCATCCTCTGTCCCTCTCCTCTGCATCCTCTGTCCCTCTCCTCTGCATCCTCTGTCCCTCTCCTCTGCATCCTCTGTCCCTGTCCTCTGCTCCTCTGTCCCTCTCCTCTGCTCCTCTGTCCCTCCCTCTGCAACCTCTGACCCTCTGTCTCTCTCCTCTTCATCCTCTGTCCGTCTCCTCTGCATCCTTTATCTCTCCCTCTGCAACCTCTGACCCTCTGTCCCCCTCTTCTGCATCCTTTACTCCTCTGTCCCTCTCCTCTGCATCCTCTGCTCCTCTGTCTCTTTCCTCTGCATCCTCTGCTCCTCTGTCTCTCCTCTGTCTCTCTCCTGTCTCTCTCCCCTGCATCCTCTGTCCCTCTCCTCTGCATCCTCTGACCCTCCCTCTGCAACCTCTGTATCCTCTTCTCAATCTTCACCTCTACATCCTCTGCTCTAGAAGAATATTCCATAGACACTGTGAAAGGCTATATGCATCACTGTATTACATCCTATAGGAGTGGTATACATGTGCTCAGAACGCCCCAAAGGGAGGCTTTATTGTCACCTGGATGAGCAGTTCACAATCAGGAGACACACGGAGAAGACATTCCTGTAAATGTACTTTTTAAAGTAAAGGAACTGTATGTTGGCTGCACTATGACAATTTAAAAAAGCTATTACAATCACAATTGGACCTTTCTCGGTGCCTTTACCTTTAAGTTTTTCTAATTTTCTGTATGTATTTCTGTATCTCATGTCCAGTGTTTCTGTATTTGTTATCAGTAAAAGCTGTATTTGCTTTGAACACTTTTACCTCGTATTTGTGGACACAGTTAATTCGTGTTTATGGAATTTCAAATAAAACTTAACAATAAATATTTCCTTTGTGCCTCAGGATGACCAAAGCCTTGACAGAAGCAGACGGGCCTTCATGGAGAGAGAAACTGCCTCCCATCCCCACTGTGCCTCTGTCTGTGAGGGAGAAACTGAACCAGCAACCTGCCTCTCCTCAACAAAACAACAAAAAGACCAACAATCCTGGTAAGAAAAAAAAACAAAAAACAAAAAAACGACCCAGCTGACACAATTCTTGGTCATGGTACATTTCCAGGAGTGACAAAATTACAAAAGGTAGGCAGAGATGAGATAATTATAAAGGAAACCACTGCCTGACACTATCCCAGACGGTTGAGTCACGGTGCCTGGAGTTCAAACTAAAACATGTTTCTGACTCATGGTTTGAGACCAGGTACCGGCCCTTTAACAAAACAATACAACTCACAGTATTACGTCTACAAGAACAAAAAAAATTGGAGATTTGGATATAATTACAGTGCATTTTTTATTATTCACATTAATATTATGATTATTGCCCTTCAGATGCCTTTATGTTGACAGTGGACAGAATTGCATTTTTCTTTTGTTAATGATCATACTTCAACGACTGAGGGATTACACAGACATAAAGGTTCCTATATTATACAAAAATCCCTCTTGTGAGCTTTAACCCTTTTTATAATGTTGTTACCTCATTAAAAACAGACCTGGAGTTGTGTTTTGTTTCATTCACATGTTTGAGTAACCCTGGTTTATGAGTCTGTCTACATCTCCAAAGCTCAAAATGCTCTTGTGATCATCTTGAATCAGTAGTTTTCAAGTTAACAGCGACATTTTACCTTAACTTCAGTAAAGATCGGCAATTCCAGGGCTGAAATTATCCAAATGATTCAAGTGAAGGTGTGTGGAGTTTAAAAACACAGTGGAGCACTTCCTGTATTCTCACATGACATCACAAGGCACAACAGAGTGTTTTCAGTTTGAGAGAAAGAAAGAACTCAGCCTAAATCTGCAGGGTTTGTGTGTTAAACATGTCTGTCTGTGATGAGGAAACAACATTATTACATAGAAAATAGTGTAATATGAGCGAGTCCTTTAAATGTAACTTACCTGATGCAAGTAATTTTATGTATTAAGGCTTTGTCCACATAGTCTGATTCATCAGCCGGTTTCACTTCGTAGAAACCGTCTGTTAGGATTCGTTCGGTCGACTGTAGGTGGGTACTTTTTTATTTAACCAATCGCTACTATTTGGTCGTGACGTATGTAATGCGCCACTAAGGGGGTAACTTGTACTGTATTTTCCGCACTATTAGGCGCTCTGGATTATAAAACGCACTGTCATTAAATGGTCTATTTTCGAACTTTTTTCACAAATAAACCGCACCGGACTTTAAAGGAAACACAACAGTGTGATGGGTGAGTGGTTTTGTTTGTTTGTGGCGTTCACGGTGACTCTGGGCTTTGTTCAGTTGTGGCGTGTAGGGAGGGTGCTGTCTGGGACCTCTGGATTGTCGGCGTGTTCGCAGTGACTCAGTTGTTCAGTTGTGGCTCAGAAAGGCACACGGCACTCGCTTTTTCAGTTCGTTCCTCTATTCCGTTCCTCGTCCACGTGGAGTGAAGAGTGTGGCTGCGGGTGTGTTTCGCCGCTCGGTCGCTGTCTGCTCCGTGCGTGTTTGCGTGTTCTGCAGGTGGTGCGGCTTTGTAGTTTACTGAAGTCGTGCTAGGACACCCGAGTGGATTCGTGTATGGGGCGCTCTGGATTGTGGGGCGCGCAGTCGTTTTTTGATGGGGTTGGAGGCTTAAGAGCGCGTCTAATAGCCCGGAAAATACAGTATATTAATCTTTTCCCAAATCCCGTTGGAAGAAGGGCAATAACGTCTTTCCACTTGATAGAATTCACCAAACTTTCTCTTTGTTCCGGCTTTAAATCCTCAATCTTGGGAATCGTTGACATCACAAAACATATGGCTCTTCACTGATTGACCGGTGCCCGAACTCGCACTTCCGGGGTTTTTGCGAACTGTCTAGTGTATTCTGATTCCTGACCTAGTCGCTGGAGAGAAATGAAACTGAGCGGAGTCACTAGGTGACGCATAACGTCCACATGACAACACTCTGGATTTTTTTTTTTTTTTTTTGCGGGTCGGATCAATAAATATGGAGCACGGAGTGAAAACAGCGTAATACATCTGCCACCCCTGTATGTGGTGCTGCAAACAGGATACAGCTAGAGCCACCTGGACACACAATACTACAAAGAACCCCGCGCATGAAGGTTCTCTTCTGATCACGTGGCAATGACGGGGTCACAATGTTACCGTTTTCCAAAAGCTGCAGTTTGCTTGTCCACATGACAACGCAACGCCGGCGTTCTCAGATTTCTCCGTGTGGACGAAGGGCCAAAACGAATAAAAACGTCACCATTTCGACCAAAAAACACCTAATATATTCTTGTTTTTACACTGTAGGGTCAAGAGATTTAACAACTTGGTTGATAAATGCAACTATCAATCAAATGCCATGTTAAATACCATATACACATACTGACTAACACTGACTTGTGTGCAGGTCCAAGTGAGAAAGACAAGAAGAAGGCTCTGACCCTGAAGGAGGAGGGGAACGCTCTGGTGAAGAAGGGCGAGCACAAAAAGGCCATCGACAAATACACCCAGAGCATCAAACTCAACCCCAATGAAGTCACTACATATACCAACAGGTGGCGCTATAACATATATTACAGTGCTGCTCTCTCTCCATCTGTCTGTGTATCTTCTGGAGCTTTATTAATATTTTTGTTTGTTTTTTTTTTCCCGTAGAGCCCTGTGTTATCTGTCGGTGAAGCAGAACAGAGACGCCGTGAGAGACTGTGACCAGGCCTTAAGCATGGACTCGTCCAACATCAAGGCCCTGTACAGACGGGCCCAGGCGCACAAAGAACTACAGGTCAGTATAAGAAGACCAGAAGTCCCTGTTTACCCGGGACAGGCCCAGTTTTGAGTCCTGTGTCCCCTGTCCCAACAGATTGATCATAAACCACTGATTTGTCCCAGTTTGATATAAGAAATGTCTCAGGTATCCCTATTTTGACCAATTTGATCTAAACTAAGTCTAAACTAGGATTAAACTTGGACTAAACCAGGACAACATCAGGTCTAAACCAGGACTAAACTAGAACTAAACCAGGACAGCATCAGGTCTCAATCAGGACTAAACTAGGACTAAACCAGGACAACATCAGGTCTAAACCAGGACTAAACCAGGACTACATCAGGTCTAAACCAGGACTACATCAGGTCTAAACCAGGACTACATCAGGTCTAAACCAGGACTACATCAGGTCTAAACCAGGACTACATCAGGTCTAAACCAGGACTAAACTAAGATTAAACTAGGACTAAACTAAGATTAAACTAGGACTAAACCAGGTCTAAACTAGGTCTAAACCAGGACTAAACTAGAACTAAACCAGGACAGCATCAGGTCTACACCAGGACTAAACCAGGACAACATCAGGTCTACACCAGGACTAAACTAGAACTAAACCAGGACAGCATCAGGTCTCAATCAGGACTAAACTAGGACTAAACCAGGACAACATCAGGTCTAAACCAGGACTAAACTAGGACTACATCAGGTCTAAACTAGGTCTAAACTAGGTCTAAAACTAGGTCTAAACAGGACTACATCAGGTCTAAACCAGGACTACATCAGGTCTAAACCAGGACTACATCAGGTCTAAACCAGGACTACATCAGGTCTAAACCAGGACTACATCAGGTCTAAACCAGGACTACATCAGGTCTAAACCAGGTCTAAACCAGGTCTAAACCAGGTCTAAACCAGGAGAACGTCAGGTCTAAACCAGAACTAAAACAGATCGGTCACAATTTTTGACTAATCTGATCTCTGCCAACAGTAAAGAGGAGCATAAATTGTCTCTTGTTTTGCCAAAATACAAAAATCCGTGTTTGCAAATGAAAATAAAACAAAAAAAATGCAGCAACAAAATCCCCTCAGATTATGTCTGACACAAGAATGCACAGTGTTACACTTTCTTTTCACAATTTTATTTATACCAATCATCCCAACCCGAGTGTGTCCCAGTTTAGAACTTCTGAAAATCTTGTAGCACTAAAATGTACCGACAGTGCAGACTCTGACTTTATTTCATTACCACAAAACACTTTAAAGCATATTTTTGTATTTAGTTCTAAAATAATTGATCAGTATTCTTAAACTACACAGGAAAAGTTCAGTGTTGTCCATGTGTTTTATTTTCAGTATTATTTTAGTTTTAGTATCTAGGCTGAGGCTGTAGAAAAAAAAATTGACACCCAAAAGCTAATAGAGTCCCAGAAAACTACAGGTCGGTGTCACAGTTCTAATTGTGTCTCGTCATCAAACACACATTTATTTCCTGATTATTTTCAACCAACAAAATGTTTTCAAAATGTTTTTCAAATCTCAAATTGCTGCTTTGAAAAGGAACATTATAGAGTTAAAGGGATTTTACTGAACTAGGCGAGGTGAAGTCAAGTGCAGGCCTCATATCACCTTCACTCTGAGGCATGTTAGTACCCCAGTGTTGCCAGCAGGGGGCGCATACATCGCTTGAAATCTTCATTTTGGGCCACACTAAATCTGTGTATCATACGTTCATTAGTTTTTCAAAATAAAAAAAATAAAAAACAACTATTTTCTTCATGATTTGTCTCCAAAACCAAAATGAAAAAACAGATAACGATAATTTGTTTTTGTGTTTTAATGAATAATGGAAAAAATGGATAACAACCGTTTCCCGTTTATGTGACTTAAACTGTGATGCCAGAACTGAACCAGGACAACATCAGGCCTAAACCAGGTCTAAACCAGAACTGAACCAGAACTGAACCAGGACGGTTGGGATAGGCCCGGATGTGCGCCTGTATAGACTGTTGGGTGATCAGGACTGAGACTAGGACCAGACCGGGACTGAGACTAGGACTGAGACCAGGACTGAGACCGATGTAGACCTGGTTTAGACCTGGTTTAGTCCTAGTTCAGTTCTGGTTTAAACCTGTTTTAGTCCTGGTTCTGTCCTGGTTCAGTTCTGTTTTAGACCTGTTTTAGTCCTTGTTCAGTTCTGTTTTAGACCTGTTTTAGTCCTGGTTCTGTCCTGGTTCAGATCTGGTTCAGACCTATTTTAGATCTGTATTAGATCTGGTTTAGACCTGTTTTAGATCTGTTTTTGTCCTGTTTTAGTCCTAGTTCTGTCCTGGTTCAGATCTGGTTTAGAGCTGGTTCAGTCCTGTTTTAGACCTGTTTTAGTCCTTGTTCAGTTCTGTTTTAGACCTGTTTTAGTCCTGGTTCTGTCCTGGTTCAGATCTGGTTCAGACCTGTTTTAGATCTGGTTTAGACCTGTTTTAGTTCTGTTTCAGTCCTGGTTAAGACCTGGTTTAGTCCTAGTTCAGTTCTGGTTTAAACCTGTTTTAGTCCTGGTTCTGTCCTGGTTCAGTTCTGGTTTAGAGCTGGTTCAGTCCTGTTTTAGACCTGTTTTAGTCCTTGTTCAGTTCTGTTTTAGACCTGTTTTAGTCCTGGTTCTGTCCTGGTTCAGATCTGGTTCAGACCTGTTTTAGATCTGTATTAGATCTGGTTTAGACCTGTTTTAGTTCTGTTTCAGTCCTGGTTAAGACCTGGTTCAGTCCTGGTTCAGTCCTGTTTTAGACCTGTTTTAGTCCTTGTTCTGTCCTGGTCCAGATCTGGTCCAGACCTGTTTTAGACCTGTTTTAGACCTGTTTCAGTCCTGGTTTATTCCTGATTCAGTCCTGATTTGGTTTTGGAGACAAATAATGAAGAAAATTTTTGTTTATTTCGTTTTCTTATTTTTGGTTTTATTTTGAAAAACAAATGAATGGATTACACAAAATGTAGCATTTTCTTTGTGTTTATAATGTTCTGTAATCTCAGGGGTTTTGCTCTATAGTGGAAAATTTAAAACATACTTACAACCATAAACTGAACAATTCTTTCTTTTCTTGTGTCAGAATCTCAAATCCTGCATCGACGACCTGAACAGTTTGCTGAAAATTGAACCCAAAAACGCTGCGGCGTTCAAGCTGCTCCAGGAAGTGCAGAAGAAGAAGTGAAAGCAGAACCGTCCAATCAGAGAGGCCCAAACAGTCACATGGTCCTCTCTCTCTCTCTTTCTCTCTCTAACCTACGCCACATTCAGTTCAGGAAATGTTTTAAGGTTTATTTGAACTTTTTTCAGTATTTATGACAATTGTATTTATAATTATAAGCTGGATTTTTGGGGGAAAACTTTCACCAGTTTGCAAAATCTGTTCATGTTTAGTTCCGCAGACAGGAGCATGTTGTGATGTTGTTTCTTGTTGCTTTTCTCTTCCCAAACCAGTGCAGTTTTAAAGCCTCACCGTGTAACTTTTCAGCCAAAAAACTAAAAGACTAAAATAAAAAATGTTGTAGTTGTTTTTTATGTTTCTATTGCACTGAAAAACTCGCATCCTTACACAAAACCTGTCTCTATTTCCCTACAAAATTCCACAGTAACGCATTTTTATCCCCGTGGAGAATGTTCCGAAGTGTGGTTTTAACTTTGTTTCCGTTAAATCCAGCAGGTGATGTTCCACCGCCCAGAAAGTTACACAGTGTTGCTTTAAATAAATAGTATCAGTGGCAAACATATCAAAGATTTACATGTACTTTTGAACGCTGTTGATGTTTTGAACTGTCTGAAATGAGCTGTGAACCAGATTTAAACCTAGATTTTGGATAAAAACACCAAACGCAACAATAATTTTTAAAACCACACCAGAATTTTAGCTGAAGGTAGCCGAAAAACGTGTCTGATTCTTTAATTGGACAGTTTTATAGGCAGAGGTTAGTCAGGCTGGTGCCGCCTAGTGCCTCCGCTCAATTTCATTTCTCTCCAGCGACCAGGTCAGGAATTGGAAGTTTTAGACCACGCACCGGCCAATCAGAGAAGAGCTGTGAGGCCATGACGTCAAACTCAAGCGTCAAACTCAGCACAACAGTAAACAAAGTGGTCGAGATGGACGTAGACGAAGACGAGACATTCTGTGCTGGCAACGATTCCCGAGATCAAGGATTTAAAGTCGGAACAAAGAGAATGTTTGGTGAATTTTATCAAGGGGAAAGACGTTATTGTCCTTCTTCCTACGAGATTTCGCGCGTTACATACATCACGACCAAATAGCCGGTTAAATTTTAAAAAAGTACCCGCCTACTGTCGAGTGAAAAAATTCTGACACTGCAAGGATGAATCAAGGTAGTCGGAGGTGGATATAGTAGCCAAATACTGTCCTCAAATTAATGTTACTTCAGAATAATATTAGTCAAAAAGAAGTAGCAGCTCAAGAAATTACTCAAGTGAGGATAAAAAAAAGTATTTGGGAGAAGTATTGCTCAAGTAAGAGTAATCTAAGCCCTATTCGCATGGGATAAGTACAACCTGGGGGACGTCTGGTAATTTGCAAAGTCCGGAAATTACTCTATTTTACTGACACTGACTGAAATTGAAAGAGAAAAGAATGCGTAGAGAAAAGAAAGAGATAGAAAAGGCGCACAGTTACAACAACAAACACTGAGATTTGCACGGGACTAGTGTCATCACCGGACGTCTGTGTTTGGCGAAATATAGTAGGTAATTTGCAGTGAAATCTTTATTTTACACAGTCGGCATCCTTCACAATTATTACAAATCACCAAAAGTCCACAGGTAAAACTAATCCCGTGCGAATAAGACTTTAGAGTAACTACCAGGGTGTAACATCCGATTTATGATTTTAAGTTAATGTAATTTTAAAGACAAAATCTGGTGTTTTCAAAAGGAAAACTGAAAAGAACTAAATAATATCTGAAGGAGCGGTACAAGAAACATAAACAGAAATGTAGAAATAAAAGTATGCAGCTAGAAAAGTACAATTTCTGAAAAGATACTCAAGTAAACATACTATTAATGAGTACTACCCACCTCTGTTCATAGGACAATCTGACACAGGCAAAACATGCAAAGTCTACAAATACGTACTGTATTTTTCAGACTATAAGTTGCTCGGGAGTATATGTTGCACCAGCCAAAGCTATAAGTCTCACTTTTGGGGGGAAATTTATTTTATAAAATCAGAGACCAGGAACTGACATTTCATCTTGAAAAGCAGGTTATAGTAAAAACATTAGAACAGAGAACAACAGACTCTTAACGTCACATATGAACAGTTCTTCAGATAATTATAACATAAACAACAGAACAAGTTTAACAAACTCTACATCTCACTCCAAATCACTAAATCTGTTGAATTGTTCATCCTTGGTGTCAGTTCTTAGCAACTCTGGAGGTAAACAGAGCACCGCTTCCTCTTCTGTGTAGCTGTCGTCAGACTCATCATCAGTTCCAGTTAGAATTATTCCGGTCTTTCTGAATCCCGACAGGATGGTTTCGGTGTCACTGAAGTCCAGGATTTGCTGATTCATCCAGTGACTCCAGGAAAGTTTCATGGTACACACCCTCCCTCCCGGTTGTTGTGAAGCTGTGTTCTCCATCCCCCCTTTCCGCCAGTCCCTCACAAGTTTCTCGCTCACTCCAAACTTTCTTTCTGCTGCTCGATTACTGTTTTCGGCTGCATATTTCACTACTTGCAGCGGGTCAGAGGCTCTTTCTGCAGGAGACATGCGCAGTAGAGCGAAGTGACAGTGGTACAGGAGGAACAGGAGCAGCAGATACTGACACACAACACTAGAGCGCCCTCTCGAGGCTGTCAGTGTGAAAATTTTAATATATAAATCGCATCGGAGTGTCGCAGGAAACACCCAAACCATGAAAAAAGTGAGACTTATATTTTGAAAAATACATTAGTTGTAGGGGAATAAAACATGGGACCACCTTGCCATTTGTTGCCTCTGTTGTTGCCAGTCCCAAGCCTGTATAAACCTTAGTATTACAGTCAGTGGTTTTGCTTGAGACAATTTTAAAACTAGTGTTATAAATTTTTGCTTTTTTTTTTTTTTTTAAACATAGAATAACCGGCTTTTAGAAGTTTACATCACTGGAAAAAAAAAAAAAAAGACAGAAAATGTGGTTAAAGTATTCAAATTAAACATGCACTGTGTAGTTTTTCTGGTGGAGGTTTCGTCACTCGCTTCTCACCATGGAGATGTTGCCTAGAATGTCCCACAGTATAGCATTACTTGTTTATCTCTATGGAAACAGCAGTTGACGCCACAGGGCCAAGTTAAACTTAATAACAGTAGGAATGCAAGTTTTTTTGGACAATAAACCCCCCAAAACCACCTCAAAATTATTGAGTAAAAGCAAGATGGATACAACAAAGCAATAACATTTCCATGGAGACAAGCAGGTGGCCAACCCTCCACCAGAAAAAGTTACACAGTGCACCTTTAACTTAAGGCATTTGGTGAAAGTTTACCCAGTTTTCGCAAACCTGTGTCTCTGCTCAATTACGTTTTGCTTTATTTTGTGCATGTGTGGGGTCGCTCCTGAGGAAAATGTGCATTTAAAATAAATGTCATGCTTTTATTTTGAAGGCCTCACATCAGTAGACCTCAAAATACCTTGTCACTGACTTATTTTGAAATGCCCGCCCACTTACCTTACTTTGGAGAGACCTGCTGCCTTCCTGTACAGAATGTCATTGTGTTTTTTGTTGATTTTTGATCCACTTCAGAACCTCATGTTTGTATTTCCATTTCGCCGACCACGTTTGTCAAACCTGCCTGTTTTCAGCACGAATAAAGATCTTCATGTCAATTTCCTCCCCCTTTTTTTTTTTTTTTTTTTTTTTGACTGTAAATGAACCATTTCTAGGGTTTTATAGCTTTCATTTTTGTTGTATGAATAGATCTTTTTCACAACGTCACTCCCGGCTTTTCTACGACAAAATATCTGTGGAAATGTCTCGTGTATTTTTCCACCAGCTTCAAAAATCTGCCCCATCACCAAATCTTCATCCAACAAGGTCGACAAAGGATAAACATTCTAACATGAAGAATTTATCCACAACTATCAAGGTAAGAAAGACTAAAATATATGAACGACTGAGCAAAACTAACATTATGGTCATGAATAAAACATAAGTAACTTGTGAACTCAGACTGATTCTAGAATTAAAATTTAAAAAATCGATTTCATGATGTCGATATTAGCATTTGTGCAGTTCGAATGCGAGACATCACTAGGACACCATAATAGTTTTGTGGGGTCCTCCCTATGTTCCCTTATTTCTAAGATTTTTTTCTCAAAATTAAACTCTAAATCAAGTCATTTTTATGTTTATACTGCATTTAAAGGGATGATTCAGTCATTTCAACCTAGGATCCTTTGTACCATGACCTTTACATTACATCTCTAGTCAACTGCTGCTGGATAATTGTCGGGTGTAATTGACGACCAAATTGGGAGAAATGGGGATAAATTCTGATGCAAACTGATGATAAAGGAAATGTGTGAACATAGGGCCTAATTTTGGAAAAAAAAAAAAAAAAAATTTAGAAATGAAGGAACACATAGGTACGTTCCCAGTTTTGTTCAGTAGTTCATTCATGCTCGTCGTTGTTCGCCTTTACGTTATCATCTTTCTTACCTTGATAGTTGGGGATAAATTCTTTGATAAATGGAAGAAAGTTTATCCTTTGTCGAACTTGTTGGTTGAAGATTTGGTGATGGGGCAGATTTATGAAGCTGGTGGAAAATACGCAAGACATTTCCACAGATATTTTGCCACAGAAAAGCATAAACGTAAGTTACGTTTACCCTATATCGTGGAACTTATGGACGTTGTCACAAAGGTCTATTGAGGCATAGTGAAGGTAAAGCGTCTTGACCAGGAATAGAGAGGAGAGAGAAAGATACTGTACTTCATTTTATTGATCCAGAGGGAAATGTCTGTCTCAGTCAAAGGTCTCTGCAGTTTAACAGGAGGACTGGTCAGGGAGCACCGGCAGATCTGTGTCAGTGCAGTTTGAGGAGAGGAAAGAGCCAAAAGTGTCCCTCCTCTGTGTCCTGCAGCATCACAGCGGCCTCCAGGGGGCGCCAGGTGAACACAACAGTAAAAAGTCTTTGTTCTTACACCACTCTGCTGTTTTAGTTGGTGATTAAATGTTTCGTGTCCTGAAAGTATTTCCTCTGGAAGGTCACGGCCTGTATACCTGCTGCAGCTTGTACGATGACGCACGTTCGGGGGGGAATACATGAGTCATTATTTGTCTTAAGGAGGAGGCTTAAAATCCTGATTTGTTGAAAGAAAATGGTGCTGTACGCATCGAATCCCTCGCACACCCAGTTCTGATGTTGTGCCTTTAGACAAGACACTTCACCCACATTGCCTGGTATGAATGTAGTGTGTGTCTGTTGGACAGAGAGAGCGATGTCACAGATTGGTAGCCTTTTTTTTTGTCAGTCTGTCCCTTCGACTGTATAAATAAGTGGACTAAGTGAATGTGACGTCAACCATAGTGTTTGGCTCGAGTCGAATGAAGCGCACGATGCCAGTTTTATATTACAAGGTGCCCACTCTTCTTCACTGACAAAATTTCTAAACTTTTTCATGACCTAAAGTGAATTTTCCATGACTTTAAGGCGACCTGCATGTGTAGAACTGATCAGACGTTTAGGGCTAAATATGAAATGTTAACCCTTTCCACACACCTTATGGTTTGGTTTGATAGTTTTTTAACATTCTGAGAGAATGAGAGCCTCGCACATCAACTACTAGAGACGGGTGCGTTGGAGGAGAGGGAGCAGCCCCAGAACATACAGAAAAATCCCGCACACCGTCTTACTTGCAAATTGTGAAATTTGTTAGGACAAACACGGTTTGTCCTAATAAATTTTTTCTGTAAGTTTTTTCTGTAAGTTTTTTAACATTCAAAATACTGTCAGTGCATTTACTGTCATCTCTTTTTAAAAAAGGCGTATACGTTCAGAAATAATCATAACTTAACAGAACGCTGTAGTTGGGTAAAAGAGATACTAAAATTCCATGACTTTTTCAAAACTTTCATTGAATTTACAAACTTTCATAACTTTTCTTAGCCTGGAACATAACATTTTCAATTTCCATGACTTTTTCAGGATTTCCATGATCATGGGAACCCTTACATTAGGAATAAGAATTTATTTACAGAAAAAAAAGTTAAATGAAAACACCAGGATCATGTAGATTAAGTTAATATGAAAATTTTAAGACCAAAATGATGAAGCTCAGACCAGCAATTACAGAGTCTTTGAAGCTGGAAGCACCACAACAAACACTTCCCATTTGGAATGTGGTGACTAATGGGTCAGCGATGTCCATTTATGTATACGATCTACGGTCTGTCCCAGGGAAGCTGTGGTTACAATAGCACAGGGTTCCCACTCTTTTTCCCTGACAAAATTTCAAAATTTTCTCCATGACTTTACATGACCTAAAGTGAATTTTCCATGACTTTACAGCACCTACATGTGTAGAATTGATCAAACCTTTAGGGCTAAATATGAAATGTTAACCCTTTCCACTCACCTTATGGTTTGGTTTTATAGTTTTTTTTTAACATTCAAAATACTGTCAGTGCATTTATTGTCATCTCTTTTAAACAAAAGGTGCATACGTTCAGAAATAATCATAATAGCCTAATGAGAACTTAACAGAATGCTGTAGTTGTGTGAAAGATACTAAAATTTGAAGACTTTTCCAGGCCTGTAAAATGACATTTTCAATTTCCATGACCATGGCAACCCTGATATTAGAAATAAGAATTTATTTACGGAAATGAAAATGAAAACACCAGGATCATGACCAATATGACAAGCCTCACTGCAACAGTTACAGAGAGTCGTTGGAACCGGAAGCACCACCGTGAACACTTCCCATTTGGAACGCGGGAGTGGGTTAGCGATGTCCATTTATGTATACATTTTATGGTCCGTCCCAGGGCAGCTGTGGCTACAATAGCAGCTTACCGAATGTGGAGTGAATGATAAGACTCTCAAAGCATTATACTGGAGTCATTGTCATGAGAAAAGCGGTCAAGATAGAGAAAAATCCTGCACACTGTCATACTTGCAAAATGTGACTTATTAGGACTGACTACAATGAGGCTTAGTGCCGAAACGTTGTAGTAGGTCCTAATAAATCTCACATTTTGCAAGTAAGATGGTGTGTTTTTCTCTATGTTCTTGGGCTACTCCCTCTCCTCTCCAATACACCCATTTCAAGACACTGATGTACAAAGTTGTCTTGTTCTTGTACATCAAAATAAAACCTGTAAAAGGACAATATGCTAGTAACGTTTGCTGATACTTGTTTGAGGAAAAGAACCAGTCTGTATCACTGAGAACAAATGTTTTCTTTAATACCGGTTTGCAATTTATTGGAGCTTCAAATACTGTATTGTAACTGAAACTATCAATTGCACAGCCCTCCTTGTAATGTGTAACCCCACACCAAAAGTCCTCTACTTTGTCGAGTAATCAAATCTCAAGCCTCTTGTAGTGAGGTGAGGAAGAGAACAACTCCCAGGAAAGAAAAATGCTGCGCCTCCCAGTATCGTGTAACTATGATTCACTTTTTTTTTTTTTACCTTTAACAGCACATTGTGTAGATTTTCTGGTGGGGGTCCGTCAAATGCTTTTCTCTGTGGAGATGTCATTGCTTTGTCTAAAATATTTCACAGTATGACATTAAAAGTTTCTAAACTTCATAGGCTGACCAGACGTTACTATTTACTGGGACAGTCCCTGCAGATTTATACAAAACCAGTGATTTGTCCTAGTTTTATACAAGAAACGTCTCAGATTTCCCTATTTTTTACCTTGATCTCTTTTTGAATTTGATCTAAACCAAAGTCTAAACCGGAAGAATTAAAATTTTTGACTAATCCGATCCCTGCCAACAGAAAAGAGGAACATAAATTACTATTTGTTTAGCCAAAACACAGAAAAACGTGTTTGCAAATGACTATAAAGCAAAAAAATGCAGTGTCAGAAGTTTCTCAGATTCATTCTCGTGTCAGTCTTAATGTTTCACGCTCTTTTCAATTTGATTTATACCAAATATTCCAACACGGGGGAGTCAGAGTTTTTTATTTTTAAAGTCTGGTCACGTTATATCTTTATGAAGACCAAACCAGACCAAGTTACACGTCAGTTCTTTGGAGAGACAACCCTGCTCAGTGTCAGAATACCTGTTTTTCTAAGTATTTTTGAGCAATAAATTAACGTAGAGCTGTTTAATGTCGTACTGCGGGATATTCCAGGCAGAGCAATGACAAATTCGTAGAAACAAGCAGGTGACGGACCTCCGACCAAAACGTTACACAGCGCAACTTTAAATAAATGAATAAACGTACGTCTTGAGTAATAAGCAGAGGCGATTCAGAACTGATAAAACCTTTATTTCACTTAAATCGTCTCTTACATTTGTCCTGTTGGAACATGGAGTGGATCTAGCGCCACTTTCACACAGACCTACTTCAATAACCAGGAGGAGGACAGTGTCGGGGCATCGGGGGGGGGGAATTTTTTTTTTTTTGTGTGTTTTTTTTTGTTTGAACAACTTTTCATTCATTTTCTATGGGTGTCTGTCAGCTAAAGTCTAAATGTTCACAACCACGTGCGCGCTAAGCAAGAAAACCATCACATGAAGCTTTTTTTTGTTTTTTTTTTTAGTCATTTTATATTGTTTTTTTTTAAGTTATTTTAAGCAGAATACTGGTCAGTAAAAACAAAATGATTGCTGATATACATATAGGTGCCACATTCACTACTGCATGGGGAAAAAGCTTTGTTCGAAGAAAATTTTTAGGAGAATTTTTTTTTTTTTTTGTAATTTTTTTTTTTCCCGTTGTAAAATTGTATAGTGCATGAATTATTATGTCCCCAGCAAATTGTAGAAAGAAAACATAGAAAGACATGAGTTATCTAAACCTAAGGTGGAATGTAAATGGTCGATGGCAAAGGCGATTGTGACACGGCTAATCGGAGTTAGCGGTTAGCATTTAGCATTAGCAATTAGCATTTAACATTAGCTACGTCGTTGCCGGGAGACCGAAGTTTGTTTATCAAATTTACGTCCATTTTTCAATATTAATTTTTAATAATTAGTATTTTAATATTTAGCAGTTCCTACCAGTTTGTATGGCTTTTTATTCAATACAAACGTTATTTTGGAATTTTTAAAAATAGTAGCTTATATAATTCATCATAATATCGAAGTGTACCATTATTATTATTATTATTAAGAAATTTTTACAAGGCAAAACAGTTTTTAGCACTACAATAAGTCTACGCATTCAGAGATTGGACTTTTATTTTTGTTTGTTGGGTCCCGTTTAATGAAATAATGCTTTCTTGTTTTTATATTTTCCAAAACCGCTTTTAATTCCACATTTCTAAAGAGTTTCCATGATTTGTCAGTGTCACAATATGCCTTGAGTTACCTTCTGTATGAACCTCAGCATGTTTTAAATACTTTTTGCATTAAAATATTAAAATTGTGCATTTTCCTCAATCACATGGAGAAAATAAAATTCACAGTGTTTGTTGAAAATAACCGGATAGTTTAATAATAATTTGTAAGTGGAATAAAATTGTTACACTAAGAAAAATAAAAACAGGAGCTAATACCAACGCTAGCTATAAAGGAGGAGGAAGTATGGTGGGGGGGAGGAGGGACAAAAAGCCAAGAAGAGAAGGAAAAACAGTTAAAGATTTAGATTAAAACAGGAATGTTGGGATTAAATTACTCATTTTGGTTTGGAATTTTCTTGTGAATTAACATTGAGACAGGTTTAAAATGGTGCTATGAATGCCGGAGGTTATACAGAAGGAATTGGAAATGTGGGGCATGTGTGGGGGGGCGGGGCTTATGGCGAGGCGTACGAAGAGGAGACAGGAAGTAGGGCGTAGGAAGCAGGAAGTAGGGCATAGGAGGCAGGAAGTAGGAAGAGCAGGAGGAAGGAAAGAAGGAAAGGAGGAGTGGAAAGAGTGAAGGGGGGAATGGGTCTAGTTGTCGCCTTCGCCAGCCTCGGCCTCATCTGTCTGGTTTTCTGATGTCCACAGCTGAAAGAGGAGAAAAAGGAAAAAATATGTTATTAAATACAATACAATGCACAAGGTTTGAGATTTTTTTTTTTATTTTCTGTGTTGTAGAATAGACCTTTTTCGCAACAGCCAGAAGTGCCGCGCTTTAGGCTACGTTCAGACTACAGGGCTTAACGCTCAATTTGGATTTTTTTGTGAAATCTGACATTTTTGCGAGGTCGTTCACATTTCCAATTAAATGCGACTTGTGTGTGATCTCCAGTGTGAACTTTAAATGGCCCAAGACTGTCCCGCATGTGCACTGGAGACACGATGACGTCAACCGCAGCGATCGTGCTCTGTGTTTACGGAAGTTGTCCAAACATGGACACGAGCATTGAGCACCTGGAGATTTTAAAGTTCCTCTCGTACCGGAGCCAGAACATGAACAACTTACTTGTTTTAAGGAGAAGATTGAGAAGGTGAAGGACGAGGTTTTTGGCCGTGGCGTTTTGTAGGGCAGCCTATTGAAAGGAACGTGTGGATGTGGAGACGTAGCCAAGAGTGGTGAGTGGTGATGTGCTTCGCTTCAGTGACACGGAGTTCATTAACAATTTTCACCTACTTCAGAGCAGAATAGTGACGTTTGTGGCTTGTTGATAACGTGTAGGTGGATGAATGCACTTTGGCCGTTCAGACTGAAGTCGCATGTCAAAAGATCAGATATGTATCGGTTTCAGGAGCACATATCCAAGTGGCCTGGGTCACATTTGAAAAAATCTGATCTGTGTCGTTCAGACTGTCATTAAAAGATCAGATACAGGTCACATAGAAGCAAAAAAAAAAAAAAATCAGATTTGGGTCACTTCAGGCTGCAGTCTGAACATAGCCTTAGATTTGCGGAACTTCCGGTTAATTGTTTTCTGTGGCAAAATATCTGTGGAAATGTCTCGCGTATTTTCCACCAGCTTCATAAATCTGCCCCATCACCAAATCTTCAGCCAACAAGGTCTACAAAGGATAAACATGAACCATGAATTATTTATCCACAACTACCAAGGTAAGAAAGAAGAAAACTTTAAGGTGAACAACGACTGAACTGAGGAAAGCTAATGTTATGGTAATGAATAAAACATAAGTAACTTGTTAACTCATACTGATTCTACAATTAAAATTAAAAATCGATTTCATCCGTCCATTTTCTTCCGCTTATCCGGGGCCGGGTTGCAGGAGCAGCAGTCTAAGCAGGGATCCCCTGACTTCCTTCAGCCCAGACACATCCTCCAGCTCCTCTGAGGGGACCCCGAGGCGTTCCCAGGCCAGCCAAGAGACATAGTCCCTCCACCGTGTCCTCAGTCCTCCCCGGGGCCTCCTCCCAATTAAAATTAAAAATCGATTTCATAATGTTGATATTAGCACAGATAAATGTGTGCAGTCTCTCCAGGACACCATAATGTTAGTTTTGCAGGGTCAGCTCTATGTTCCCTCAGCAAGATTATTCTTATTTCGATTACTTTTTTTCCCAAAATTAAACTCTAAATCAAGTCATTTTATTTTTATACTGCATTTAAAAGGGATTATTTAGAGTAATTTAACCTAGGATCTTTTGCACTATGACCTTTACATCTGTAGTCAACTGCTGCTGGATAATAGTCGGGTGTAACTGAGGACCAAACTGGGAGAAATGGGGATAAATTTTCGATGCAAATTGATCATGAGGGAACATAGGCATTCTCCCAGTTTTGCTCAGTAGTTCACTAATGCTCGTCGTTGTTCCCCTCTAAGTTTTCGTCTTTCTTACCTTGATAGTTGTGGATAAATTCTTCATGGACAGACTGTTTGTCGACCTTGTTGGTTGAAGATTTGGTGATGGGGCAAATTTAAGAAGCTGGTGGAGAATATGCAAGACATTTCCACAGACATTTTGCCACAGAAAACCATTAACCAGAAGTTCCGCAAAACTACTGTGAGGCACTTCTGGCCATTGTGAAAAAGGTCTATTATGTATTTGTGAGCTTTAGTAAAAATGACCAATGGTAGTGGATGACGGACTTGAATTTCCTTCGGTATCAATGAAATATCTCTCTCTGAGTCTACTGTGATGCGTATTATTGGGCATTTTGTCAAACTCATTCCCATAAATTGAAAAGATGATTTCTTTTTAATATACTTTCCAAAAACATTGATTTTAGTTATGATCATCCCTATTCAGCCTGTTTTTTGTTGTCCTAGTTTATTCTTGGTTATTGGTTGAAGTGTGTCAAAAAAAATTATGTTTAAATTAATTGAACTCACTCAGGAGTGTCCAAACTATGGCCCGGGAGCCAATTTTTTTTTTGGTCCTTATGCTCATAGGCAGTACTTTTAAGTGTAAATTTAAGTTTACGCCTCAATAACATGGCATTATGATACAGACTTCTGCATCTGTGGCCAAACACTTCAAAGTTTTATCACTAAAGGCCCCATACAGAATCATGTTTGGAAACCCCTTAAGTAATCAAATATCGAATAGTACACTTTTTCGGTTTTCATCAGTTTAATTTCCCTTTTCCTTTTCTTTTTCCTCCCTGGGTTGATGCCCATTGCTGTCAGCAGAGGGAGCACTAATGCAGATGTTGGAAATGGAACTTGGATGCCTTTGTTTGGGAAACTGCAAGGCCCCAAGAGCTTTGAATCTAAATGTCAGTGTATTTGTAAGTATTTTTAAAATCCTGTATCAAGCAGAAATGTCAGTAATTCGTAAACAGACCAGAAGAACCTGTTTGAGCTGATTTGGCGTAGTGTGTGTGATTTGACGTAGTGTATGTGTATGTTTCTGTGGTGTCAGTACTCACAGTGAGGTTGTCCCTTAGTAGCTGCATGATCAGCGTGCTGTCTTTGTACGAGTCCTCGTTCAAGGTGTCGAGCTCAGCGATGGCCTCGTCGAAAGCCTGAGATAGAGAAACAGAGACAGACAGGAGTGAAACAAACAGAACAGCTTACAGTTACACACACTAGAATTATAATTATGTTGCAAGAGCCAAAATGCTGCAAAAATGATGTTTAGAACCAGTTTTGACCTGGTTTACTCTAAAATTAAACATTCAAAGTATTAAATCTCAAAAGTTCCATTGACTCATTACAGAATTTAAAGTCAGATCAGATAGAGAAGCTAAAAAGTGCAGTGAGTTCGGTTGCGTGCTGTCCACTAGAGGGCGCCGTACATACCTGCTTGGCCAGAGTGCAGGCCTGCTCTGGGGAGTTGAGGATTTCGTAGTAGAAGACGGAGAAGTTGAGGGCCAGGCCGAGGCGGATGGGGTGTGTGGGCTGCATGTCCTTCTTACTGATGTCAAACGCTTCCTGGTAGGCCTTCTGCGAGTTCTCCACCGTTTCTACACAAAAGAAACACCAACGTTACTGCATGGATACTAATGTGGATACTACTGTGGACTCGATACTACCGATACTATTCTAGATACTCTCGATACTACTGTCGATAATCTTGATACTAGATAATACTGATAGTATTCTAGATACTCTCGATACTACTACTGATACTACTCTAAATGCTTTTGATACTCGATACTACTCTAAAAGCTCTTGATAGTCGATACTACTCTTGATACTAGATACTACTGATACTACTCTAAATGCTCTTGATACTCGATACTACTCTTGATACTAGATACTATTGATACTACTCTAAATGCTCTTGATACTCGATACTACTCTTGATACAAGATACTACTGATACGACTCTTGATACTAGATATTACTGATACTACACTAAATAATCTTGATACTAGATACTACTGATACTATTCTTGATACTCTTGATATTAGATATTACTGATACTACTCTAAATAATCTTGATACTAGATACTACTGATACTATTCCTGATACTAGGTACTACTCTTGATATTATTGATACTAGATACAATTGAAACTACACTGGATATTACATACTTTGGATACTACATATTACTGTACACTGTATACTCTATACTATTAACACTACATGCTATTGACACTACATACTTTTGATACTATACACTAGACACTACTACAGACACTACTACTGATATTCGTGACATCATGTAGAGTATGCAATATATGGCAATAAATGTCCATATAGCAAGAAAACACAGAACTCTCAAGAGCTCAAAGTTCAATTTTACAAAAATGTGCTGTTTTTTGGTTTTTGGAAAGTAAAATGGAGGAATAGGCAAGACTATTTACTCATTAAGTCCTAGTAAAACTCATCAGAGACAAAACCAAGACCAAGCCAAGTCTAAATAAAAGAAAATTAAAGCGCATACATTTTTATTTAACTGGACGTATTGTGCCAAAAAGTATGAAAATATCATTATCGTACTAGAAAACAGCTATCAAATATTGCATATTTTTGGAGGGTACTGCACCAGTAACTATGGAGAAAAGCGCGGTAGTTACCATGGTGACGAAATGCACAAATTGACAAATACAAGGTGTGTGAAAACTTACAAAAAATACAAAATGGATTTAAACGCCACATTTTTCAGAAGTCTGTGATTACACAAACACTCATGGTCCTGATTAGGTGTTTCATTTTCAAAAAAAAAAAAGGTGAGAGTGACTAATGCTAGCTAGTGACTAATTTCTAACAAGGCTCTGGGGTTACTCACATGTGGTAGTGAGTAGGGACTCCCTAAATGTTCGACATTTCGTGTTGGGTCAGGGTGGGACCAGCTTTTCATGCCCCAGAGTCCGAAATTTAACCAAATTAACTGTTCATAAACTTTGTACTGCCTGGAATGTTCCACAGTATGACATTAAACAGCATTACCTTCATTTATTAAATTACAGATGGTAATTTACAGCTCAAAAATACCTAGAAAAACAGGCATTCTGACTCAGCGGGGGTCGCCTCTCCACAGATCTGACCTGTAACTTGGTCTGGTTTGGTCTCCATGATGATAGTAAATGGTAGAGAATAGGGAGAGTGAATATTTTACAATGGAAAAAGTGAATATAGATAAACGAATCCAAAAGACTAAGATTTAAATCAGCATAATCTTGTGAGAAAGTGGCACCACATTGCAACATTTAAAGATACACTGCGTAACCTTTGTGGTGGAAATTACAGGTCAGATGTTTGGAGAACGGAGAAGAGGCAATCCCACAGTAAGAATGCGAGTTTTTTTTTTCATGGCATTTTTGAGTCATAAAAGCACCCATAATTAACCAAATCCTGGATGGGCATGTTGCGAGATTGTGGAATATTCCAAGCAAAACAAAACCATCTCCATGGAGACGAGCAAGCAGCGGACATGTTACCAAGAAAAGTTACACCTTTAAGACGATACACAAGGAAATGACTAGAACTAGACCATGCTTTGCCTCAGAAAAAATATTTGATTAATGTGTTTATTTTGAATATGTTAAAAGGTCCTATTACACAAAACTCTTGTGACCTTTAAGCCTTGTTTTAATGTTGTTTCCTCCTCAAAAACAGACCTGGAGTTGTGTTTTGATTCATTCACACGTTTACGTAACATTTTATTATTAGTCTGTTTACATCTCCAAAGCTCAAAATGCTCTGTCCCACCTTGTGATGTCATGTAGTTGTAGTTTTTACCTTTTGTTCAGTAGAAATCGGCAATTCCAGAGCTGAAATTATCCAAATGATTCTAGTGAAGGTGGATGGAGTTTAAAAACACAGTAGAGCACTTCCTGTACTACCACATGACATCACAAGGTGGAACAAAGTGTTTTCTGTTTGAGAGATAGAGGTGCGAATGAAACAAAAGGCAACTCTAGGTATTTAATGTTTGTAATGCTGAGGAAACAACATTATAACATAGCTCAGAAAATAGCGTAATATGAGCCTTTTAAGAAAGAACTGATTTAATTTCAGAGTCTTTAAACCAGACATCTCAAACTCAGGCCCGGGGACCAAATTTGGCCCACGATATCATTATATTTGGATCTTGAGGTCATATCAAACATGTATGAGAGCTGGTTCGTCGGCTACAGATAGACTGTAGAGACATTATTTATTTAAAATGTTATTATTTTATATTTTGCTTGTTCTGGATTCAGTGTTTAAACAAAACTATTAAACATTTAAGCAAAACTATTATTAAACATTTATTTTGAACATTACATATCTCGAAAGAAGAGAAAATATGCAGATGTTGTTGAAATTTGTCAATAAATATTTAGTTCAGTTTTTAATTTTGGCCTCTGTGAATTTGAGTTTGACACGCCTGATATAAAGAGTCTGTATTAGGGGTGTAACGATATCCAAGTCTCACGATACGATATTGACACAGTACAATATTTATTGCGATATATTTTTTGGAGACTAATAAAGCTCTTAATATGATACTTTTTCCTCTTAAAATGCCTTGACGAGACTTAATCCAAATAACTAAGACTTAAAACTGTTAGAACTGTTATTTCTTCTTGTAGTCTGCCCTGAAATGGAGCAAAGGATCATGGTCTATGTAGTTCCCTCTGTTTTTTTTAGCTATCGCTGCACCATAACTCTTAATTTAAGCCAAGAGACTTCGATATATTGTGATGGTCCACGATATTATTGTGAGAACGGTATCACGATATTTTGGTTATCGTTACATCCCTAGTCTGTACTTGATTTAAATACAATCTAAAATGCTCTTTACACTGAGAAATAAATGGTAAAACTTAAAAACACAATAAAAAAATTACACTATAGTATATATTCTCTACATTTTACGTTGCTCTTTCTCGGGTAATAATACAAAAGACACCGACAGAGCCACTTTTTATCATCTTTCACTAAGAATAAAAAGAAAGAAACCAAATGGCTGACACTATCCCAGACAGTTATATCAGAATCACAGAGTCAGAAAAGGACTAAGTGGGTGGGGTCAACAGTTCAAACTCAAACATGTCCCTGACTCATGCTTTGAAATCAGGTACACGCCCTTTAAAGTGAAACTAAACACTAAAGCAGCTTTTCCTCTGCTTCTAAAAACATCTGCGTAATGTGTTTTAACAGCATTATCTAGTGGAAATTAGTGAGAATTTTTGTGTAATTTAGGTAATTTCGCAGCTTTGTGGTTAAAACAGTCAAAAAAAAAGAATTGCGTGTGCGCTGACTCCGGTGACCACAAGAATTTCAAGTACTACATGACATCACACATGACTGTCCAAACTGCAGCCAGATGTTTCGAATTACGAAACCTGTTAAACCAATCACACAGCTCCTCATCTGCCCAAACCTTCTCCTCTCTCTCTTCTTTATTCCTCCAGGCACTGCCCAGAATTACCTCTATTTGAAGTTTTGTGGTTGTGGGCGAAGTTTAGGCGTTTTAGTTTCACTTTAAAACAAACTTTCGTATCGGACACAGTTGGTGATGTGAATGATGAGAATGTGATGATGTAATTTTCCCAGATGGGGGTAAGAGTCAGACTTCCTTACTGATTACATTGTGCTTTGTCATGAAATATCTAAAAGGTAAAAACACAAATGTTGAAGCTGATTATTTCTATTATTGGCGAAAACCTAGAACTAAATTTTCACAATATTCATTTTAGCTGACCCCATCTGTATTACATATTACAGACCTAAAGAATGTTTCAGGGTATCCTCAGGGTTGACTACTCCAAATTTAAGACTTCAAGACCGTTTTAAGACCATTTAAATTAAAATTAAGACCAATATCACACCCAAAACTCCAGATCCAATTCTAATAATGACCAACCAACTACTATATCTAGAATCTAAGAGCCACTGTGGATTAAATCGACACTTCCCCATGATCCATCCAACGTCTTCCTCCACTCTACTAATTGTTTACTCATCGCCGCCGTCGCCAGAAACCAAAGTATTGTTTGCGCATACTCCAAATTAGATGTTCATTCACGTAACATGATTCCAAGTTGTTTTTTTTTCCCTCTCTCCACTGAACAGCCCGGTTGAGTATACAAAAAAAAACAAGCTAATGAAATTTAAGACCTTTGTGAAAAAAATAAAACTTGGAAATCATAATTTAAGACTTTTTAAGGCCTTAATTTAGGAACATGAAATTTAAGACCTTTTTAAGACCCCGCGGCTGCCCCATGTAAAAAATAAATAAAAATAAAAACTTGAATGTGGGCAACGGGGAGGGGAAATTTCTCATAATTAGTACTCCTTTGACTGATTTATATATTATTATTTTTTATATATCTTTTTTTTTTTTTAAATATACGTGTATGTACTAGGGCTGGGTATCATTAAGAAGTTGCCGATACGATACATACCTCGATACGATACATATCTCGATACAGAGCACTTTCCATTCAATATGATGTATTTCAAATCGATTCGATACGGTTCAATAAAAAATAAAGGCTAAATCGTGGCTGTGATACTAAAAGGCTTTGTTAAACCATTTGTTGTGCAAAGTTCATCTGAAACACAAACATTTTAATCATCAAAACACTAAAAATGTCAAATGTGTTGCATAAATGAGCTTCCTTTCACTCCACAAGCAACAAAACTGTAGCACTGTAACAAAATAATTTAGTAAAATACACCTAAAAATACTCTTGGTGATATATCAATACAGTAGCCCACGATATCGATACTGTATCATCACATTAAACGATACGATATATCGATATTCCTGCACACCCCTAGTATGTACAGTATGTATATGTGCATGTTATATGTATCCATCTTTACTGTAATTTTGTTAGGCATGTGTGTATCTGTACATGTTTATGTGCTTGTGCGTCCATAGATATTCATGATTATGTAATGGTATGTGTGCTGTGTGTGTCCATATATGTGTATATGAATATGTATGTGCATGTATGTGTACATGTGATACATGAACATGAGTGCACATATGTATAGTTCTATTTTATATCACGAGGGAAAAAAAGTGTTATAACTACTATAAGGGGTGTGCAAAAATATTTAAATATCGATATACCGTTTATCATTTATCATGTATCAAAATATTGCCAAGTGTAATTTTTGTGTATTTTACTCGTTTATTTTGTACATGGGGAACAAGACAAAATTATTTAAAATACGATTTCATAGTAAACGTCTGCGAGCAGATGAGGATTATATTGATATCACAAACTGAAAAAATTCAGAAGATTGGTAAAATGGCATAAACAAGACCCGACATTTGGTCTCGCTACATTCACATTTCATTTTATTTTGATGCAGAATGCTGATTCTCAAACTCAATACATCACATTGTGTAAAGCAGCAGTGAAAATATCCCCTGTATTGAATCGATTTGTATAAATATAGCGTATCGAATTGAATGTTCACTGTATCGAGATATGCATCGTATCAGCAACTTCTTAATGATACCCAGCCCTAATCAATATATCACCAAGAGTATTTTTTGGTGTATTTTACAAAATTATTTTGTTACAACGCTACAGTTTTGTTGCTTGTTTAGACGAAGGAAACTCATTTGACATTTTCACTGTTTTTATGATTAAAATGTGTGTTTCATATTCACTTTGCACAAGCTGTGGTTTATCAAAGACTTTGAGTATCACAGCCATGATTTAGCCTTTATTTTTTTTATAGAATCGTATCGAAAACTCACCGTTTCAAGATATGTATCGTATCATGGCCCATGTATCGAGGTTTGCATCATATCGGCAACTTCTTAATGATACCCAGCCCTAACTACCATGACATTTTGTGTGAAAATTATGCAATAAAGCAGGGGTCATCAAACTAAGGCCCATGGGTTGTCTCCGGCCCCCCACTACTTGAAATAGCCCTATGAGGCAATCCTCAATAGTTGTCATGACCTATTTTATAAAATTACTTTTTGGCAAATAATAACATATCTGCATCTTGTATTTTGTTGATTTTTTCAATACAAAATTATATTTATATTTAAGTATTTATATTTCAATTATTATATGACGTATTTACATTTGCCGCCGAAATTTTGTCACCTGACAAACTCGAGATCAAACAGTGAGTCAACACACGTGCAGAGTTCTGTAGTGCAGTTCAGAACAGCAAAACGGCAAGTGTTAAAGTACGAAAAATTTACAGAAAATGCTGAGTTTTCAAAGAACAGTGGACAACCAATTATTTTTTTGTTCAGTGTAAGGAGCGTGCAGTTTGTCTGACATGTCAAGAAAGTATGGTGGTGGCTTTTAACTCTTTCCCCCCTGGACGCCTACTAGGAACAACCCATACATATGTTACTAGGGCTACACATAGAGCATAACTGCATAAAAGAAAACAGACTTCCACGAGTGATTATAAATGATTTTTACACTCATGAACTTAATTGTAACACAGACATATTTGTATCTCTGGAAACCTTAGACTCTGAACTATTCATTTATGGATGTTTAAATGTGATTCAACTCATTTATAGGTGTATAACAGCTCACTGAAAATGAGAGTTTACCTGGTCAGGGGTAAACTCGAAAACAAAAAACTACATTCAGCATCTGATATCTGCATGTTCTGAGTACTATATTCATAAAAAAATAAAAAATATACTTTGTCAAAGTATTTAAACAGATTTCATATCACCAGATACAGTATAGCCAAGTGTACACCTGTTTTTACCTGTTGTACACCTGTGTGCACTCCAATTCCATTTAACTTATTCAACTCATTTAGCTTATTCAACTTATTTTATTTATTCAACTCATTTAGCTTATTGAACTCATTTAGCTTATTATAATATAATAATAAAACTCTTCCCCGTCAGTGTGTGTCCAGTATTTGTCATCTTGGTTATTTTCTCGAGTGCAGAGCTCCGCATAAGCGTTTTTTCTGTAGCGATTCTGTTATACATCGCATCTTGGAAAAAAAGACTGAAATATTTTAAAGGACTAACCTGGGCAACATCCAGATTTCAGGGCAATTTTGGTTCATAATCGAGTATAAAGCTCAGATAGTTTGTTCGGACATCGCAGGACTCCACACAGACGCATCAGCGGCATTCTCACCTTCTCCCCGAAAGTCCGTCGCTGTCGCTGTTTTCCACTTTATAATCAACTTCAACATCATCACTTTGAAATCTATAAAAGTCACTTTCTCTAAACTTATCCATAAAATACGTCCGCTCCTCATTATTTCTAAAACTGTGCGCCGCAGCGCCGCGATCTTTCCATTGCACGTGTTTCATGTTGTGTTTTTTTCCGGAAGCTACCATCGTCACTATTTCGATTAACTTCGGAAAAAATCTGCGAAAACATATCCTTGAATCCTATTGGTCAGTCTAGTGTGGGTTGTAGTGGCCCCCACCTATCACAGCCTCTGTTTAAATGTGAAAAACCGAGCCATTTCTAAAGGTCGTCAAATCACGTCTTTAGTGATACGGCGGAGGTGTCAAAAGTCGTCATTCAGGGTTCAAGGGGGGTCGTCAAATGTCGTCTTCATGGGGGAAAGAGTTAAAGAATATAATCTGCGTCATCAGGGTCACAAAGTTCTGTTAAATGACCAACCCGACCCCCATCACAGTCAGGAGCGACAAGAGAAAAAAGTTTGGTGACTCCTGCAATAAAGTATTAAAAAAAAAAAAGAAAAAAGAACATTGTGAGGTCGTCTGAACCCTAATAATACCTGAGTCTCATGGATATTACATTATACTATCACAAGGCCTGGTGTTACGATCCAAAAGTGACACCCACCTTTCTTGTTGTCCCCTGACGCCACCTCGGACAGGTATCTGTAGTAGTCGCCCTTCATTTTGAGGTAGAACACCTTGCTCTCTGCAGCACTGGCATTTTTGATGAGGTAAGCGTCCAGCAGCTCCTGGTAAGAGACAAAACACGAGGCAAAAATCGCGTTAGGGAAGTTGCGGTCGAAGATTCACACCAGGTTACACCCATAGAAGCGCACTGAGGGAGTATGACGTCACCCACAGGTTTCATGTTTGTATGTAGAATTCAAATTTATTCTCATAACACCCTGCCCAAGCTCCTTTATGTAGTAGTATTTGTAGTCACTGTAGCAGTAAAGTAAAAGCAGCTTACAAAGTAGATAGTATTAATCTGTTGGTAGTCTTACCGCATTAAATCGTTTCTAAAATACTTGCGTTCCATGCCTTAAAAATAAAAGTATCTACACTGTTATCTTTTGATATATTGTGATAAATTGCGCTGATTTAATGTGAATGTTTTTATATTGTGTTGATTTTAATTTGAAGCAGTTTTCATTCTATAAATACAGTATGATTGATTGATTTCGTGTATCCTCAGAGACTGGACACAGCATTTTTTCCTTTAACCAAAAAGACAAACCTGATGTGTTATGTTGCTGTTACCCATCCTTCGAGCAACTACAGAAAAGCCTTGTGTAAACAGAACATTAGACAATTAAAACACGTCAAACAAAGATATCGGATGAATCAATATTTGGAGCAGATATCAAAAAAAAAAAAAAAAATTCAGTGTTATTCGTAGCATGAATCACTCAAAGGACAACTCCACTCTTTCAGAAAATAATAAAATGCCATTTCCGGCACAAAATAATAAAACTAAAAAAAAAAACACAAGAAATGTTCGAGCTTGTTTTTATGCTCGTTTCCACGGTACTGATGTTTGGTTTTTTTTCCCTCTTTTTTTCAAACAAGCATCTAGTTTCAACACGAGTTAGTATCCATTATATGTTACGTGATGATACTACTCTTATTTATAATTTATGCCCGCAGTATTCAGTGATAATGGCACAAATTGAACCACAAACCACTGCGTTAATGGACCGATGCTGACAGATACTGCAGCTCAAATCGTAATCATAACTTTTTTTTTCTAAATTTGCCAGAGAAATCACTCGTATTTTAGTAGCAACAGATTGGAAATTGCATTCGCCGCTTCCTCAAAAAGCATTTATTGCTGAAAATACGTGAATTACCTGTACCAAATAATAATACTACTACTACACCACACTGTACTGCGAATCCACTCTCGTCTTCTCACTCTGTTGCCATGGCAGCAGTCTCCACACTCTGTTACCACGGCAACAGTCGCCACAGACCCTCTCCTCCAAAAAAAAAAAAAATAAAATAAATAAATTCACCCATGGATTTAAGAGCGCATGCAGCACTGTACATCACAAACTCGGCTTACATTTGGCCACAAGGGGGCACAAGGCGACAAATCCAAATGAAGTTATGGTTTTTACATTTTCTTACGATGTCTTTTTTAATTTACTCTTTATTTATTATTTTTGTCAAATAATATGAATAGATTGTAACGTATTTGTATTTTATTTACTCAATAATAAGACAGTGAGTAGAAGTAGGCGTCGTAGTACAAAGTAGTGGAAACAAGTAGTAAGGATTTGCAGTATCAGGCTTTCAGTATACCAGTGGACACAGTAGTAGTAGTAGTAGTACACTTGTAGTAGTTGTTTTTGAGTACATACTTTACTTCAATGGGATAGTTCTAGTAGTAACAACTTCAGTAGTGTTTGTGTTTGATACTCAGCGGTATTAAAATAAATATTCTGATAACATAACACTCACCACACTTCCTTTATTTTGTTGTAGTAGTAGTAGTAGTAGCAGTGATCGCAGAAGTAGTATTTGTTAATAGTGGTAGCAGTAATAGTAATAGTACAATACAGTACAGTAATAGTACTTTAGTATTTTACCTCCATCCAGTGTGGAATGAATGAATAATGCATCAAATTGTAAAGTGATTTTGAGGGTATGGAAAACCAATATATAAGACTAATGCAGCTGTAGTAGTAGTAGCTGTAGTAGCTGTAGTAGTAGTGATTAAATATATTTTATAACTAACATAGCACCAAAGCTCCTTTTTGTAGTTGTAGTAGCATTTGTAGTAGTAGTAATAGATGTAGCAGCAGCTGTAGTAGTAGTAGTAGTAGTAGTAGTTAAATATAGTCTTACAACTATAACTGTACTATAACTAAGTAACCACCAAAGCTCCTTTATGTAGCTATAGTAGTAGTATTTGTAGTAGCCATAGTAGCTGTAGAAGTAGCTGTAGTACCTGTAGTAGAAGTATTTGTAGTAGCTGTAGTAGCTGTAGTACTAGTAGTAGCTGTAGTAATAGCTGTAGTAGAAATATTTGTAGTAGCTGTAGTACTAGCTCTAGTAGTAGCTATAGCAGAAGTAGTAGTATTTGTAGTAGCTATAGTAGAAGTAGTAGCTACAGTAGAAGTAGTAGCTATAGTATTTGTAGTAGCTGTAGTAGCAGTAGCTGTAGAAGTAGTAGTAGTAATTAAATATATTCTTGTAACTAGAACAGCAACCATCAAAACTCCTTTATGCAGTTGTAGTAGAAGTAGTATTTATAGTAGCCATAGTAGCTAGTAGTAGTAGCTGTAGTAGAAGTATTTGTAGTAGTAGCTGTAGTATTTAGTAGTAGCTATAGTAGCTGTAGTACTAGTAGCAGCTGTAGTAGTAGTATTTGTAGTAGCTATAGTAGAAGTAGTAGTATTTGTAGTAGCTATAGTAGTAGTAGCTGTAGTAGTAGTAGCTGTAGTAGTAGTAATTAAATATATTCTTATAACTAGCATAGCAATTGTAGTAGAAGTAGTAGTATTTATAAGTAGCCATAGTAGCTGTAGAAGTAGCTGTAGTAGCTGTAGTAGTAGCAACTGTAGTAGTAGCTGTAGTAAAAGTATTTGTAGTACTAGTAGTAGCTGTAGTACTAGTAGTAGCTGTAGTAGAAGTATTTGTATCAGCTGTAGTAGCTGTAGTACTAGTAGCTGTAGTAGTAGTAGTAGTAGTATTTGTAGTAGTTATAGTAGCTGTAGTACTAGTAGCAGCTATAGTAGCAGTAGTCGCAGCTGTAGTAGTAGCTGTAGAAGTAGCTCTAGTAGTGGCTATAGTATAAGTAGTAGTATTTGTAGTAGCTATAGTATTTGTAGAAGTAGTAGTAGCTGTAGTAGTAGTAATTAAATATATTCTTATAACATAGCAACCACCAAAGCTCCTTTATGTAGTAGTAGTAGTAATAGTAGTGGTAGTGGTAGTGGTAGTGGTAGTGGTAGTAGTAGTAGTGGTAGTAGTAGTAGTGGTAGTAGTAGTAGTAGTAGTAGTAGTAGTAGTGTAGTAGTAGTAGTAGTAGTAGTAGTAGTAGTAGTAGTAGTAGTAGTAGTAGTAGTAGTAGTAGTAGTAGTAGTAGTAGTAGCTGTAGTATCACACTGTCCATTTTCAAGTAAAAGCAGCTTACAGAGCCGATATATTAATCTAGCTTTATCTCGTTAAAACATTTCTAAAATACCGTCGACGTACAGTGAATGAATAAACGCGGCGATTAAAACAAAGCGTTCCACCAGCCCGATGAACCGCAGAGTTGAGATAATGAGATCTATTTCTGTTCTCACATGTGGGTCAAGGTCATACTCTCCCACTGTCACTCCTCAAGACTCTGCTGCTTTTAACGTGTCCTCCATCTTTACTGCATCTTCTCTGCATCTTGCACCATCTCTCAACTCCATCTTACCCCATACAGAGAATACTTCGATAAACGATAATACTGCAACAACTTCATGCCTCTGGTACAAAGCAGGATAATGACCGTAAAACTATTTTTAAATATAAAGTATCATTAAAAGCTTGAGCTGCAAACAAAATAACAAAATAAATAGCAGAATGAAGCAATAAATAGCCATAGTTATTATTTATTTAGTCCTCTACAGCTCAAGTCTTACGTTATTACACAAAAATAGCAAAATTGTCTCAAATTGTCTCCAATAAATACTGACCCCAAAAACTATATTCTATCAGCTTTCATATATTGAACAGTAAGTTAATATAGTAACAGTCCGCGTATCATTCGTTCATACATTTTTCAAAATAAAACCAAAAATAAGAAAATGAAAAAACAACTATTTTCTTCATTATTTGTCGGATAATGAAGAAAATAGGATCAAACAGATAATGATTAGTTTTTTCAGTTTTCAATTTTGTGTTTAAGTGAATAATGGAAAAAACGAATTTCCGTAACTCTGAACCAGGATTGAACCAGGTCCGGGACCAGACCGGGACTCAGACCGGGACTGAGACCTGGAACAGGACCGGCACTGAGACCTGGACTGAGGCTGGGACCAGACCAGCACTGAAAACGGTTTAGTCCTGGTTTCAGTCCTGGTTGCGCCGTATACGGCCTGAACCAGGACTAAGTGTCAGGACGGGTCTGGAGGTGCGCCCTTGTCGACTGTCAGGTGATCGGGGCCGAGACCGGGGCCGAGACCGGGGCCGAGACCGGGGCCGAGACCGGGGCCGAGACCGGGGACCGAGACCGGGACCGAGACCGGGACCGAGACCCAGGACCGAGACCGGAGACCAGACCGACACCTGTGACTGAGACTGAGACCAGGCACAGTCCTGGGCACAGTCCTGGGCACAGTCCTGGGCACAGTCCTGGGCACAGTCCTGGGCACAGTCTATATGCGGCGCAAAATTCCGGCATCACAGTTTAAGTCACAGAAATGGGAAACAAACACACTGCTAACCAAGCCACACTCAACCCACAGTCCTCGTATCATTATAAAACATTTACGCATTTATATATTTTTGTGTGTGTGTTTGTGTATGTTTTTGTCATACACGTGTCTCTTGTCTGCAAAGAAAACTAAATTCTAAATAAAAAAATAAATAAAACGAAGTACTTACCAGCACATCCTTGCAGATATCGTCAAGCTCCTTCTCGATCTTGATGCGGTAGTCGCGGGCCATCTGCTTCTTCTTCTCGTTCCCAGAGTCGGCCTTGCCCTCGATACTGGAGATGACGCGCCAGGACGAGCGGCGGGCACCAACCTGGCAACACAGCACCGCTTTACAGCAACAGAAAGCTGATATGTGAGGGACAAGCTGGTGAGTAGGCCTGTCACGAGAATCTGAAGTGTGATATAACGATGAAGAAAATATCAAGATCAAGGGGGAGCTCACCAAGGGATTTATGAATTATATGTATTGTACTAATTATTATTGTAAATCTATCATTTAGACGTGTAATTTTGTGCACTAATAAACTGATAATGGCTTATGTTTTATATCTAAATTTTGCTGTAGCTCTTATATTTACAAAACTTCTCTGGCATTTTCATTTTGTAAAAGTAAAATTAGTAGCTCTGTGGCATTTTCGTTTTGTAAAAGAAGCTCAATGGAGGATAAAGGTTGGAGAACCCGATAAAGATGTTGAAAATTACGCTATAAAAGCCGCAAAAAAAATATTCTAAACGTACAATATTAAATGAAACACTTTAGTATTTAGTTTGCATAAATAATGAGTCGTAAATTTGTTTTATACAACGTTTTACAGTTTAAAAAGATGCACTGTGCAACTTTTCTCGTGGAGGGTCTGTCGAATGCTTTTATTTATGGAGATGTTATTGCTTTTTCTGGAATGTTTCACAGTCTGGCATTAGACCAGACCAAACCAGGCCACGCTACAGGTCAGATCTGTGGAGAGGCAACGCCGCTCACAGTCAGAATGCCTGTTTTTCTAGGTATTTTTGAGCTATAAAAACACCTGTAACTGAATAAAGAAGTAGCTGTGGTAGTAGTAGTAATTAGCTATAGTAGTAGCTGTAGTAACTATAGTAGCTGTAGTAGTATTTGTAGTAACTATAGTAGCTGTAGTAGTAGCTGTAGTAACTATAGTAGCTGTAGTAGTAGCTGTAGTAACTATAGCAGCTGTAGTAGTAGCTGTAGTAACTATAGTAGCTGTAGTAGTAGCTGTAGTAACTATAGTAGCTGTAGTAGTAGCTGTAGTAATTATAGTAGCTGTAGTAGTAGCTGTAGTAACTATAGTAGCTGTAGTAGTAGCTGTAGTAATTATAGTAGTTGTAGTAGTAGCTGTAGTAACTATAGTAACTATAGTAGCCGTAGTAGTAGCTGTAGTAGTATTTGGAGTAACTCTAGTAACTGTAGTAGTATTTGGAGTAACTCTAGTAGCTGTAGTAGTATTTGGAGTAACTCTAGTAGTAGTAGTATTGGAGTAACTCTAGTAGCTGTAGTAGTATTTGGAGTAACTCTAGTAACTGTAGTAGTATTTGGAGTAACTCTAGTAGCTGTAGTAGTATTTGGAGTAACTCTAGTAGCTGTAGTAGTATTTGGAGTAGTATTTGGAGTAACTCTAGTAGCTGTAGTAGTAGTAGTATTTGGAGTAACTCTAGTAGCTGTAGTAGTATTTGGAGTAACTCTAGTAGCTGTAGTAGTAGCTGGAGTAGTATTTGGAGTAACTCTAGTAGCTGTAGTAGTAGCTGGAGTAGTATTTGGAGTAACTCTAGTAGCTGTAGTAGTAGCTGGAGTAGTATTTGGAGTAACTCTAGTAGCTGTAGTAGTATTTGGAGTAACTCTAGTAGCTGTAGTAGTATTTGGAGTAACTCTAGTAGCTGTAGTAGTATTTGGAGTAACTCTAGTAACTGTAGTAGTATTTGGAGTAACTCTAGTAGCTGTAGTAGTATTTGGAGTAACTCTAGTAGCTGTAGTAGTATTTGGAGTAACTCTAGTAGCTGTAGTAGTATTTGGAGTAACTCTAGTAGCTGTAGTAGTATTTGGAGTAACTCTAGTAGCTGTAGTAGTAGCTGTAGTAGTATTTGGAGTAACTCTAGTAGCTGTAGTAGTATTTGGAGTAACTCTAGTAGCTGTAGTAGTATTTGGAGTAACTCTAGTAGCTGTAGTAGTATTTGGAGTAACTCTAGTAGCTGTAGTAGTATTTGGAGTAACTCTAGTAGCTGTAGTAGTATTTGGAGTAACTCTAGTAGCTGTAGTAGTATTTGGAGTAACTCTAGTAGCTGTAGTAGTAGCAATTAAATATATTATAACTAACATAGCAACCACCAAAGCTCCTTTATGTAGTTGCAGTAGTAGTAGTAGTATTTGTAGTAGCTGCAGTAGTAGTAGCTGTAGTAGTAGCTGTAGTAGTAGTAGTAGTAGTAGTAGTAGTAGTAGTAGTAGTAGTAGTAGTAGTAGTAGTAGCAGCAATAGCAGTAGTAGTATCACACTGTCCATTTTCAAGTAAAAGTGGTTTACAGAGGCGATATATTAATCTAGCTTTATCTCATTAGGTATTTTTGAGCTATAAAACCACCCGTAATTGAATAAATGCAAGGTGGAGCCGTTTAAAGTCACACGGTGGAACATTCCAGGCAGAGCAATGACATATCCATAGAAACAATCAGGTGTTGGACGGTTTAGTTTTTTTTTGTTTGTGCCATTTGAGTGGCCAGAGTCAGGACTAAACGTGCGGAATCAGCGTTTCAGTTTTGTGCAGCTAAAACCATGAAGAAGTGAAACAGGCTTCTACTTTGACCTTGTTTAAATCCAGGTCAGCGATCTTTTGTTTTCATGTTAATTGTATAAAGATAATTTATGTTTTGATTCATTTGTATTCTGAGTTTAATGTTTTTCTTGTCCTGTAAAGCACTTTGAATTACTCTGCGTTCGCATTGTGCTTTACAAATAAACTTGCCTTGCCTGCTTCTTTGTTTCTTTTGTATCATTATTTCTCTTGCATATTTTGGATGTATTTTAATCTGCGGCTATTCTTGTACTTTACTACTGCAACACTGAATATTCCCGACTGCAATACAAATAAACATTCTTTTAAAATTCTCTTAAAATAAATAAATTCACGCTTTAATAAAACATTTGTGTCAGTGTCTAATCCAGAGACATGGTGTTTTCATTAGGTTGGCTTAAAAAGTTCCAAAAAGGGCCCATGTTACGACATTTTCTGATCTATTATAAATGTTGTTTCCTCATCACAAACAGACCTGGAGTTGATTTTTGTTTCATTCACACATGTTTAACACACAAATCCCGCATACTTGGGCCGAGCTCTCTGTTAACACTCCATGTTCCAACTTGTGACGTCATGTGGCGTAACAGGAAGAGCTTCAGTGTGTTTTTAAACTCCATACACTTTCACTAGAATAATCTGGATAAACTATCGCTTCATGACATCACAAGGTGGAACTGAGCATTTTATATTGTACCGTTTATTTTGATGATACAGAAACGTGGGCTGCTGTATCGATATATAAGAGTATTTTTAGGTGTATTTTACTAAATTATTTTGTGTAAGAGCTACAAATGTGTTAACTTTTCATTTCATTTCATTATATTTCATTACATTACATTGTATTATATTTCATCATATTTCATTATATTATATTATTATTTATTTTTTATTACTTTATTTATTTATTTAATTTTATTCAATTTTTTTTTGCATGTAATAATATTAAAAAAAAAAAAAAACTAGGTTCCGGAAGAGGCAAAAACCCCAAAAGGGCTTAAATTTAAATTAAAGCCTCCACCTTATCAATTACATTAAAAATTTAACATTATCGCTGTGCATTAAAAAAAATAAAAATAAATTTGAAAACCATGGATTAAATTTATTTGATTCAAACACAATGAAACATCCACAATTGCATGATTATCAAATATTACCATGAAATATCAAAACACTTCTTCAAACCTTTTAAACAACGCCTCTGTTCCAACACTAACCAGATGTGAAAACACTGTTCACTGTTATGTTCAGTAAAATTGTGGTTTTTCATTTTAACTTTGCACAAACTTGGTGAACTTTTAGTATCACAGTCATGATTTAGCCTTTGTTTTTCACTGAACCGTATCAAATCGATTTGTAATGTATCGTGTTGAATCAAAAAACATATCGAAGTATGTATCATATCGACAATTTCTTAATGACACCCAGCATTAATGTAGACAGACTAATAATAAGGCTTATTCAATCATTTAATTTGATGATACAGAATCGTGGGCTGCTGTATATTTTACAAAATGATATTATATAAGAGATAGAATTGTGTTGACATTTTCAGTTTTGATGAGTAAAATGGGTGTTTTTCATAATAACTTTGCACAAACTTGGAGAACTTAGTTAACTTTTAGTATCACAGCCATGATTTAGTAGTAATATATGGTATTAAACCGAAAAACGTATTGTATCACGGCCTACGTATCGAGGTATGTATCGTATCAACAACTTCTTAATGACACCCAGCCTTAATGTAGACAGATTAATAATATTTACTCAAAAAGACGTGTGGATGAAACAAAACACGACTGCAGGTTTGTCTTTTGCGGAGGGAAACGACATGACGACATGGCTTAAAACTCTACTAGAATCCATTTCGTGTAATACAGCGCCGTTAAAAAGGAATGAAGTTCAGGAACAGGGTTATAAATAAAGTCATGGTTAGAGTTACAGTTGGGATTAGGACATGTTTATGGTGAGGATTTGGTTAGATAGTCTGCGCCGTCCCTCTGGAGCCAACGATCACTAACCTCGAGTTACACAAGGATACAAAAGAGTGTATACAACATGAACGGTGCACTGCGCAACTCTTCTAGTGGAGGGTCCTGCACCTGATTTGTCTGGAAATTTCCATAGTATCGATTAAACCTCAATGTAATCTATCACAAGGGACTCAACTAGAAGCTACATAACAGGTCAGATCTGTGGAGACTGTGCAACCCTATTTACAGTAAGAACGAGGGATGTGCAAAAATATCGAAATCTAGATATATTGTATTGTTTAATGTGATGAAACAGTACCGATATTGTGGGCTGCTGTATCGATATATCACCAAGAGGATTTTTTGGTGTATGTTACTAAGGAAATTAGCTGGAAAGTTAAGCAAGTTCATCTATATACATATAAATAAAAAAATAAATAAATTTTTTCATTATATATATACAGTATTAATTACACACACAAGTTACAGTATATCTCAACGCATTTGTTCATGTTGAGCATAAAAAAGTTTTCTGATTTGGAAAGGACAAGCATCTGCTTTTATCCCGTTACATGGCACGACTGCCGACATGAGTTGATTACGTTCATGTCACGCAGGTAAGGAATAAATAATATTTCTTCCCAAATCAACAGTTGCAGATGCTATAGGCGAGTTTCAGCTGACGTCATTGTTATTAAAAGCCCGCGTTGCATGCTGGAAAATATTTTGGTCGGAGGCAAGAAACACGGTAGCGGTCAAACACAGTGCGTAACCTCACGTATTTATCCCCGATAATGGTAAATTCCTGCTGCATTATCGGATGCACAAATAGAAGCACGGAAGAAGGAAAATGTCTTTTACGTATTCTGAGTGAAAAGAACCGCTAACGGTGAATTAAACGGCTTTCAAACATTCGCAGAGTAAACTTCGAGATCCTAACAAAACCGTGGACTCTAAGTTCAACAACGCATCGAGACTCTTGGAGGTTTTCATCTTTTCTGCTGTGAATGGCCCAGGAGTTTCCACCAAGTCATTGTGGATATCGCCAAAGTGAATATTTGTCCAGGTAGATGGCGATTCCGACCAGGAATTTGGTTTGGTCCAGGCTTTGTAGAGGTTGAAAAGGGTGATTTGGCGTCCATCGATGCTTATGACCAATTTCTGGTCAAATTGTCTTGGGTCCTCTGCCGTTAGAGTGGATAAATAACCGGCATCAATACCCTTTACGTGTTTTCTTGCTCCGTTCGTCATGTTGAATTAGTGTTTATTGCCGCCGACCAAAATAATTCCCAGCATGCAACGCGCGCTTTTGTCAACAATGAAACTCGCCTATAGGACATGGGGAACAAGAAAAAAAAAAATATGATTTCATAGTAAACGTCTGCGAGCAAATGAGGATTATATTGATATTAGATACTGAAAAAATGTGTGCCTCTTCGGGAAGATCGGTAAAATGGCATAAACAAGGCCCGACACTTGGTCTCGCTACATTTACATTTCATTTTATTCTGATATAGAATGCTGATTTTCTAATTCAATACATCACAGTGCATGATGCAGCGAGAACGTCCCCCCACTCCCGGGCTCAGCAGTTACCCACCTAAGAGAAGGGGGCGCCCGGAGGAAGGAGGGGAACTTTCCTGCCAACAGAATAGGACGCTCGAGCTGGGACTTTCAAGCCAGGGGGACACTCGAGCAGGTATTCTTTACTTAATTATTTTGTTAGAGCGCTACAGTTTTGTTGCTTGTTCAGAGGAAGGAAACTCGTTTATGCGACACCTTTGACATTTTTGGTGTTTTAAATGATTAAAATGGGTGTTTTTCAGATTCACTTTGCACAAGAAGTGGTTTAACAAAGACTTTTAGTATCACAGCCATGATTTAGCATTTGTTTTTATTTAACTGTATCGAATCGATTTGAAATATATCGTATCAAATCGAAAGTGCACTGTATCGAGATATGTATCGTATCGGCAACTTCTTAATGATACCCAGCCCTAGTGTGAATTATTGTATTTTTAAGCAATAGAAACACCTGTAATAATGAGTAAATGTTAGATTGACGTGTTTAATGTCATACCAGGGAACATTCCAGGCAAAACAATAACATCTCCTTGGAGAAAAGCAGGTGGTGGAACCCCTGCTGGAAAAGTTGCGCAATGCACCTTTAAAATATTGAATACTTTCAGACAAGCGCAGGTCTATTTTCAACAGGCTAGCTTTTTTTTTTTTTTAACAATTTGACTTACCAGAAGGCAGATCATACTTGACAAAACCTCTCCCATGAACCCACATTTAATGACAGAGTGAGACATTTTCCCCAAAGTACATTTTTCAACTCGAATTGAACTCAAACCAGAATTGTGCTCGTGTTTTCCTCAGTGAGAAAGAGTCCCTAAAGTAGACACCACCCAAACAAATACCTTTATACATAAAAAAATAAAAAAAAAAATGGACAAAATCTCCGTTTAGTCCTGCATTTACAACCCCACGTGTGAACAGCACCATCCCGTCACCACCAGCGCCACAGACAAAGAGCAGTGCACGTTTTACACTTACGGGACATACTTTAGGGACAGCCTCTCTCCATCTGCTCATCAGATAATGGGAAAATAAATTCAAATGCACCATCCAAACCATTACATTTTTGTGCAATATAATGGAAATAAACATAAATAATTTAAGTCCCTCTATACAAGTCATTTTATGCCGCATTTGAAAGTTTGTTTGGACTCTCTACAATTCAATCACTGATTCATTTCACAGACAGAATAAGAATATTAAAATGATTACTAAAGGTGCAGTGTGGAGCTTTTCTGGTGGAGGGTCTGCCATGCAAGTCGTGACATGGACTCGAGTCAGACTTGAGTCACTATTTTTAGGACCTGACTTGATAAAATGGACAAAAATGGATAAAGACTTGGGACTCGACTTGGACTTGAAGGTCAGTGACTTAGGACTTAACTCGGACTTGAGGCCTGTGACTTGAGAAGCTCTTTTAAATTTGAATTCTTTCTATTCTTATTGCAATGATTCACAGAAAGATGTTGTCAAGACATTTAAAAAGGAAACATTTCCATTCCTACAACTCGTATTTCTATAAATATTAGGGGTGTAACAATATCCAAGTGTCACGATACGATACTGTTACGGTATGAACTTCATGATACGATATTTATTGCGATATCATGGGAAAGCTCACGATATGGTGGGGAGGCTCACGATTAGGGATGTAACAATATCTAAATCTATATTTTGTGGAGGCAACAAAACTGTTAATATGCTACTTTTTCCTCTTGACAAGACTTAATCCAAAAGAACTAAGACTTAAAAGTGTTTAGAACTGTTATTTCTTCATGTAGTCTGCACTGAAATGGAGCAAAGGTTCATGGTCTATGTAGTTCCCTCTGTTTTTTTTTGTTTGTTTTTTTTTAGCTATTGCTGCACCATAACCCTTAATTTAAGCAAAGAGACTTGTAATTCAATATATTGTGATGGTCCACGACATTATTTTGAGAACTTTGACGATACGATATCACGATATTTTGGTTATTGTTACATCTATAATAAGTTCTCTAAATATACTATGATTTTTAAAGTACAATTTATCCTAAAAATCATCTAAGCTATATTTGGTCCTTTGGTTTAAAGACTTGAAATGACGAAGCTCAAAGCAGACGACTTGGACTTACTGTTCCTCAGTATGGTATTAAAGGTCGGGTGTGTCATTTTCACACCGCAAAACGAGGATGTAGGCATTTAAATATTTCTAATTTCCATCTATAAATGTTCTTCGAGACAAGCAATTGACCGATCCCTAACCAGAAAAGTTCCTCAATGCACCTTTAACCCTTGGTCGTTGATTGATTTGACTACCAGGTCTAAATTAAAAGAAACGTCTGTAAGTTTTGACCCAGACCTGCCCCTGTCCCCGCCCCTGTCCCCCGTGTCCGCTGGGCCAATACGTACCACGTTCTTGTAGGCGACAGACAGCAGGTTGCGCTCCTCGTTGCTCAGCTCACAGTTCTGTTCGGTCACGGCCTTCATCGCCGCCGCCATGTCGTCGTAGCGCTCGGCCTGCTCCGCCAGCTTGGCCTTCTGAACCAGGTCGCTCTTATCCATCTCGCCGCTGTGAGGGAGGAAATGGGGAAAATTCGTTATAAGGACCAACCGAGACATCACAATGGCAGATTTGAAACCGTGAAAAACAGAAACTAGTTCATTTTAAAACGCTTTGCCATGGTACAGAGTCATTCCTCACCAAGATGGGTTTAATTTCCACAATAGAAGGGAGTTGTGCTGTGATGGTAAAATGAACAACAACCAGCAAGGTAACACACACTTCCTGACTACTGCACATTAAAACAGTTTCTAATTAGATGCAGATAACAGACTTAGACATATTATATAATCAGCTCTTGAAGTCAAACTAATGCAAAACAATGTGGCCTGTCGCTTAGATTATCGACTTGCGAATGCTCCGCTCGTGTACGCTCAAACCAACTCGCACATAATACGCAATAGGCGAGTTTCATTGTTGACAAAAGCGCGCGTTGCATGCTGGGAATTATTTTGGTCGGCGGCAATAAACACTAATTCAACATGAAGGACAGAGCGAGAAAGCATGTAAAGGGTATTGATCCCGGTTATTTATCCACTCTAACGGCAGAGGACCCAAGACCATTTGACCAGAAATTGGTCATAAGCATCGATGGAGCCAAATCACCCTTTTCAAACCCGACAAAAGGTGGACCAAACCAAATTTCTGGTCGGAATCGCCAACTACCTGGACAAATATTTACTTCGGCGATATCCACAATTTCTTAGTGGAAACTCCTGGGCCATTCACAGCAGAAAAGATGAAAGCCTCCAAGAGTCTCGATGTGTTGTTGAACTTGTTGGAGTCCACGGTTTGCTAGGATCTTCTACGTTTGCTCTGCGAATGTTTGAAAGCCATTTAATTCACCGTTAGCGGTTCTTTTCACTCGGAATACGAAAAAGACATTTTCCTTCTTCCGTGCTTCTATTTGTGCATCCGATAATGCAGCAGGAATTTACCATTATCAGGGATAAATACGCGAGGTTACGCACTGTGTTTGACGCTATCGTGTTTCTTGCCTCCGACCAATATATTTCCCAGCATGCAACGCGGGCTTTTAATAACAATGACGTCAGCTGAAACTCGCCTATAGTGTTTAACTATATGGCAAAAGGAAATAATTTTTGTTATTTAATATTGATTAATTGCAATTTTAGATTCCATTTCATTGTTATCAACACAAACAAACTCAACTCTTATCCATGTTTCTACTATCAAAGGATTGGCTGTAAATATCTCGATTAAAAAAACCCAAGCTGATCAATGGCAATTTGAAACAACTAAATTTAAATTCAGTTTAAAGTAAATTAATTATACAACCTTAGTTAAGGCTTTGAAACTGACTGAATTTTGATAACGATTTCGATTTGTGTGTCAAACGATCTCCAAACTCATGTAATCGAGTTGAAACGATTAAAGCTTAAAAGTTTATTTTTGGATTTTTTTTTTTTATATAAATAAGAATATTTATTTATTTATTTTAATATATAGATTGTAGAACAGATTTATATATAGTTTATTTTGGATACATTTATGTTTTTCTATGCGTCATTTCATGTTCAAACTATATTTTATTCATTTTATGTTTTATACATCACAAAACTGATCTAAGGTTCATATTTGCAGCCTATATTTATTTTCAATTTTAAAATTTTGCATAAATTATCAATAACAAAGTGTTTTTTTAGAGAGAAATGCTGAATAAATAAATGCATGTAAAAAATAATCATTTGGATAACTGATTTCAATATTGACCAAAATAATCGAGATAATGATTTTTTTCCATAATCGAGCAGCCCTGGCCTTAGTTTATTCCTGTAGTCAGTTGCAATTATTTTACGGTTTATTTGTTTTTAGCATGGCATCGGCTAGAAACAGTGAGAATGAGACATAAATGGAAGAAATAAATGCTAAAATGATGATTACGAATGATGATTTCTACCTGTGACATAACAATCCAGGGAAATTTGAAACAAGCTTGACTTCTGAGGCTCTACAACAATCAATGACGCAAAACACAACTCCAGGTTATGTTTTTGATGAGGGAATGTTAAGATGACTAATGCTCCAAGAGTCAATTTTGCGTAACATGTCCTAAATAAAACACGCACCACTTTGAGCTTGCATAATGAATCCATGGAATTGCTCCTCAGAATTGCATAATGTTGCATAAGAAACATCTAAATACAAGCTGTTTTCCTGCTTGTGGCCTGTCTGTAATCCGCTGTATTATTTATGACCCGTCCTAATGTAAAAGCTCTGTAGGTTGGCGTCAGTGCTGGCTTTTGCTGTGTCTTTAGTGGGGCGTGCAGGAGCTAAATGAGTCCAGGCAGTGTCCTAGTTAAAAGCTCACAAATTCATCTGGAGTTAGAACCCCGGGGGCCAGAACAGAGGAGCAGGTCTGTCCAACCAAAGAACAGAGCTTTTCCACTAAAACCGAGCCAGCATGTTAAATACATTTAGAGTAATAATGGTGGATTCAACAAAAATTTGATTTAGATTCAGTCGCTTCAAATTATCAACGATCAGCTTGGATTTTTTCTTTAAAAGCAGCGGTAAGTGTAAGTAAAAGTAAGTGATTTAAGATTTAAATTCTGATTTTAAGGGAAGAATTTTGATTTTTGTGTTGGCTACGATTAAAAGTTTGTGTTTATTTTCAGGAAATTAATACTGATTGACACGTTTGCTTGTAAAGAGGGGAAAATAATTGAAAATCAAGAATCAAAACAGGCAAAAAATTCACATTATACTTTATTATTTTCACCCAGTTTTACTAATTTTTAAGAAGAGTAGGGATGGGATGATTTAATTTTTTTGAACTGTTACCGACAATATCAAATATTTGGCCTGTTGCTGTGGCCGATAATGAAAACCGTACTTTTAAAATCCACACAAAGGTCCACAATATTTTCCTAAGTTGAAGTAAAGATCACACATGAACTTTTCACTTTACCAGTTTCGTCAAAATGGATCAATATCGGCCGATACCAATACTGGAAAGAATTTATTGACATCCCTAAAAGTAGCCACGATTAAACTAGGCCTAAACTAGGATTTATCAAAATCCAGGACCAATCGAGAATTAAACCAAGTCTAAATCAGGACTAGAAATCACACTGAACAATGACCAATAAGAAATAAACCAACAAACCAGAATAATTACAGGACAAAATCAGATCTAAACGGACAAAGACATGAGTGTTTCTTTGACAATCTCCAACCTCATAACCATTACTAAGGTGAAGTGTCTTGCTCAAGGACACAATGAGCAAGAAGAACTAGAGAGACGACCTCGTGGTTAGACGGCTTCTCTACCGTTTAAACCACTGTGACTCAAGCAAGTTCAGAATTACAACATAGAACGAAACCAAGTCTAACTCAGAGCTAAACAAGGACTAAACCAGATTCAGACCAGGACTAAACCCGGACTTAAGACTATCCTACATGTTACCAGATGGTGGGGGTCGCTGCACCACAGTTTGAGAACCACTTATTTGGATGTTTTCAGCTTGTGTTTAGTATTCATGAGCTGAAAGTGTGTTATGTAAGCCACTTGATGTCTTTGTAAATGAGAGAAATAAAGGTCATGTATTCAGATGACGGAGGAGTTTCGTTGGGAACGGCCGAAACGCGAATACTGTAATTTAACGTACGGGTTTCCAGCTGTTGGGGAGCGGGCCACATCGGGACCAAGCAAGGCAAATTTAAGGAACAATGTAGAGAGTAGTGTTGTCACGATACTACAATTTCAAACTCAATTTAGAGGTACTGAGGCTTCAGAAGGTGCCGATACGATGCATACCTCGATACAGTGTGTTTTTGATTCGATTCGATACAGTTCAATAAAAAATAAAGGCTTAATCGTGGCTGTGATACTAAAAATCTTTGTTAAACCACTTCTTGTGCAAAGTGAATATGAAAAACGCCTTTTTAATCATCAAAAACAGTGAAAATGTCAAACGTGTCGCATGAACGAGTTTCCTTCCACTAAACAAACAACAAAACTGTCGCTTTGTAACAAAATAATTTTGTAAAATATACCAAAAAATACTCTTGGCGATATATCGATACAGCAGCCCACGATATCGACACGATCATCACATTAAATGATATGATAGATAGATATTTCAATATTTTTGCACTCCTCACTACCGAAAATCCTTTAGATTTAGACCGAAAATTTCTTTAGACAATAGAATGCGATTTTCAACATTAAAATATTGTACTTTCTTTTATATAACCATGTGGCGTTATATCTGTGTAATCCCTCAGTGGTCCAGGTAGGTCCATGGGCGTATACTAGTCTATGTGCTCATATATCGTATTTTTTGGACTATAAAGGCACACCGGATTTTAAGGCGCAATATCAATAATGTTAAATTCTCTCGTCTATTTTCAAACATAAGGTGCGCTGGATTATACGGTGCATTAAGCAAAACAAACGGACTACACTTGAGACTGATCCCTTAGCCCAGGCGTCCACAATCCATCGGCAGATCGTGGCGTAACTCGCTCGGTGTTGCCTCCCTGTCTTGGTGAATGTGTATTATGAATGTGAATGTGGGTTTGTTTTTTTATTTCTTACGAGGAGGACTCAAATATACATTGAGTAATAATGTGTCTAATGCAGCTTTGCGCACATTTGTTTATGTTTTACACAAACAAAACTTAAGACCACAAGTGCGGAAAAAACAGCTCACTCCTTGTGCGCTGATGCGGTTCAGCTTCTGTTTGACTAAAGGACACGACTTAGTGGAATATGTATTCTTTCGACAGGGCAGTGTGCGTTGAGTCGACTCAGAACGATACTTCGCCCTCTACTCCGCCCTCAATTAGTATATGACGCTCCTGACTATGCTCCGAGTCATACTAAAACATTTTGACAGATTTTGAGCGCCGTGTACCACATAAAATCAGTTCAAGGTCAGTAAACACAACCAGAGTTAATACATAAGGTGCACCAGTTTATAAGGCGCACTGTCAATTTTTGAGAAAATGAAAGGACCTTAAGTGCACCTTACAGTCCGAAAAAAAAAAAAAAAGTTTTTCTTTTATATTACGACGTGGAGTTAAATCTGTGTAATCCCTCAGTGGTCCAGGTAGGTTCCATAGTGTTCCATGGGCGTCTACTAGTCTATGTGCTCTTAAACTTGTTTTGATACAGCTCGAAATCATTCTTAAGCTCTTCAAAAAAAGATGACTGGTGACTTTTTAGTGTCGATACCTGCTCAAAAGAGTATCTAGTTTCCATATTAGTTTGAGTGTCAATTACTATGAGATTTTCTACACTTTTGACAACCCTAGTAGAGAAGCATCGCCAAAATTTCTCATCTTTTTTGGTCTTTACCTTTTAATGAAACACACAGTAACGTAAAGTGTAAAGTGTAAAGGTTCCTTTGATGCACAGTGAACAGACAGGGGTAGTGTTTGAACTGGTTTTAAGAAGGATCCGAACTGGTTTTGATTGGGGTTTGAGCAGGTCTTAGTGGGATTTGAGCAGGTTTTGGGTGGATTTGCTGAGGTATTCTCCACAGAACAGGAAAGAGACGCCATCTATTTTAAAACACTCAACGGGAACGGCTTGGTGTACACCTATAACGTAAGGATTATAACTTTATGTAGGATTACACACAGTTCGTTAGAGATATTTGACTTAACTCACAAAAAATAAATGTATTGCCAATATAAAACTTGAACAACATTTAAATATATCTAAAGCTTCTTAAAAGACTTTTCAAACTCAGTGCTAGGGATGAATTTTTTGGCCTGTCACAATATTTTAACTCTATATGAAAGAAGACAACATATTTTGGGGCTTAATTTTTATTGTGTGCAAATTTTCTACGTAGAAGTGGAGAGATTTGGGGTATTTTTGTTGTAATACAATAAGATTTAAGCTGTAGAGGGTTGAATAACGAACTTTTACGGCGACTTTATTGATTCATTCTGGCATGTATTGTTCAGCAGCTCAGGCCTTTTGAATAATTCTGTATTGAAAGTGGTTTATTGGGATTATCCTGCTTTATTGTTACTGTATATTTGGTATAAAGTCATTCCAGTTTTATCGTTTATATCTCAGTAGCGATATACTGTGCTTGAATTTCAGAATAAAAATAATTCAGACATGTTCTTTCAGAGTTAGAAAAATCAAAATCGGAAAAAGAAATTCAGTGGTATTAAAATTAAAAATCTGAAGGAACAAATCGTCTTCCATAACAGACCTACTTGCAGCCTCTCCTACCGCTAATCATTCACTCTAACGAAACCACACTCCGGCCGTCATACACTATTTATTCTACCTTTTTATGGTCTCGCGTCGTCCTTCTTATCTCTCTCAAGCTAATGTGCACTATCTACTCATCGTCATTCCTTTCCTCGCACTTCGTGATCGCCATGTTCTCCACAGTCACCATCGGGGAGCCAGTTTTATCCTGTCCCCTCACCCCGAACAGCCTGAGCCGAGTGGGATGACACACTTACAGAACACGCTAGCCTACATACCGCAGCCCTACCGTGGCCCTGGATTCGTCTCCTCCCCGCAGTTCTTTCTTTTCCGAGACGTTACAATGCAGGGGGGGTAAAGATAGTTACTGAACGTGCTAAAGCAGATGGCATGCGAAGAGTTAAACAGGGACTAAACCAGGACTAAACAGGGCCTAAGCCTCTTCTAAACAAGGGCCAATCGAAACAGAAACATCACCGTAAACCGAACCGAAGCTGGTCTCTCAAATTGGTCTGGTAAACATAATCAAGGACTGACCCAGGACTAAACAGGATGGAACCAGAGATAAATAAAAAGACAAAACTAGGATTAAATCAGATCGTGAACAAGATCTAAAAGAGACCAAATGTAAACTTGCGATTAAAACCAGACTAAAACCATCTAAAATAGCCGAAACCAGAACCACGGAGTAAAGTAAAACTAAACTAGGGCTACGAAAATTTGAATATACTGATACAAACAAGGTATTAAAAAAAACTAAATTAATTAAAATATCAATACTCAAAAGTTCTCAAAAAATTATAAAAAATAGATGGTGGGAAACAAAAATACTGAGAGCCAATATATGTCAAAAAATAAAAGAATATTTATTTTACTTTTTAAATATAGAAATTGTAGAACAGCTGGATATATAGTTATTTTGGATACATTTATGTTTTTCAATGTCAATTTTTTATGTGTTCAAAGTATATTTCACATGCAAAACTGCTCTATGGTTCATATTTGTAGCCTATACTTATTTTCAATTTGAAAATTTTGCGTAAATTATCAATAACAATGTTTTTTTTTGTTGTTTGTTTTTTTTTTTAGAGAGAGAGAAATGCTGAATAAATGCATTGTGTAACAAAAAAATAATCATTTGAATAGGCAAAGGAGAAAAAAAAAAATTTAATTCTGAAAATTTGTCGACTGGACAAAAGTTTACTTGGTTGAATACATTTCACAGCTCATCCAAGCTGCTTCTTCACTTCATACGTCATACGCAAAACATATTCGACCAAATAAACTTTTGTCCAGTCGACAAATTGAATTTTTCCTTTGCCATGCTCTGTAAAACATCTTTGTGATAAAAATGTCTGAAAAGCGCAATATAAATAAAGACTTACTTACACAATTCATTTGAATTATTGTGATTTCAATATTGACCCAAAATAATCGTGATACTGATTTTTTTCCATCATCAAGCAGCCCTATTTTAGCATTACTTGGGATCTGATCGAGACCAAAATATCTGGTATCACTCACTCAGTGTAGGCCAGGATTACACTGCCAAGCTAAACAAAAAAATTTTGTGAAGTAGGAGTACATGACGTTATTAACAACGAAACAGGAACAACTGTGTACTATTAATTCACTGTGTCATATTTTCCATTTTGAGGTTGCACGTCGTCAGTACTATCAGCACTATAGTTGTTAAACAAAAAGCTGAAAAAGTATAAGTAGATGTAGTTTTTTTACACCCACCAAATGGTCTAACTCTGCATCAAATATTTCAACAGATTTTTCTAATTTTAAATGTACTTTTGCTTGGTTTTGAATCAATAGACTTTGAAAATGTGGCATCACTTTGTCAAATGAGTATGACTCTTCCAAGCTTCTGTTCACTTGGAGCGCGTCCCAAACTGAAAATAATTTATCAGTAAACGAAGCAATTAGTTAAAACTGCCTGAAAGCATTGGCTAATTTGGTGCATTTTGAACTGCCATATTATCGGAAATTAAGATATAACACAGGATATGGATTCTGATTTAGCCAATTTTGTGGTCAGTGAGCGGCAAAAATGTTTATGTGAGCTGGAAAATCAATCATGAAGTCACATTTTAAAGACACCGTGCTTGTATAGTTGCAGTATCGTTATAATGTATGACACCCATGGATCATTATGTTATAATTTGGGAATTTTAAATCGCAATATTCATCTAAAATGTTTTTTTTTTTTTATGTAGGCTGACTTCTGTGAGAACTGCTGTGTCCAATTGGAGCTGACATCACCGAAAAACGTCATCAAAACAAAGAGTTGTGCAGCTGTTGGCACCTCCGATGGATAGCTGCGCTGTATTTTTCTTCATTTGTACCAAAATTACGACTTGAATCTGCCGAAATAAGAAAATAAAACTGGAAAACGAAGAAAGTACAGAGCAGTGGACGAATACCAGCACGCAAATCACTCCAAATCTAACTCCGGGTGAGTAAATGGCGACAGGAAACAACGACAACATGGTTAAAAGCTTTGAGAAGTCAATTTTGCGTAATAGGTCCACTTTAAGCCATTTGCATTTTGTAGCAAACATTTTTGTTGATATACTAAATCCTGGATTATAAAAAAAATAAAAATAAAAATTTGTTAATACTAAGCTGAGGTATAAACTTATAATTTTGACATACGAGTTACCAAAATGTATCCAGATTTGATTCTTGCTTGAGAAGGTTGTAATATTGTCACTTTTGGGCTCAATCTTCTTCCACAAGTATTGCCTGGGATTATTGGTCGATCCAGGTTCTATTTGAGTAATGGCTTTCGTGTTGCTCTCCGTCTGTTTTGAAGGACCACAGTGGGACAAACAAATGTACATAGAAACAGCTGATGAATCACAGCTATCGTCATGTCAGATATCATCTTTAATATCCTCCAGGACACAGATAAAACACAATTTCCTTTCCAACATTTCTTTGTAATGTTTTAGGTGCCAGCCCCACACCAGGTTGGTAAAAATAATCCAAAATGCACTTGGATTGTAGTTTTCAGCACAAAATAAAAGCACTTTCTTTATCTTAACATGAGATCTGATCGTAATGGATTTTCACATTTAATAAGAGTGAGAATTCACCTTTGTATATTCTAGTGTCACGATACTAAAATTTCAAACTCTTTTTCGATACTAAAGAAATGACTCAATACCGTTTACGATACCACAATAAAAACTGAACATGCTAGTATTTTTAGTAATGTAATTTTCCAGTAATTCATTTCCTTTTTCTTTTTGATCTTACATTAGTTCTGACCGTAACTGATTTTCACTGAATTCACCCGTTGTAAGTCTGCAATAGTTTCACAATATTAAAATTTCAAACTAACTTTTGATACTAAAAAAATTCACTCGATACAGACTATGATATACTTGAAGATTTAAAAAAAGTTAGTATTTTTAGTAATATAATGTAATTTTCAACACAAAATAATCTGTTCAGGAAATCTCAAATTTTGTCTCGTTAATGTGATTTCTGGCAGCACTGATACTTCCTCAAAATCATATCTGATTTCGATATTAATTTTAGCACAGACTAGTATGGTTTTCTGTACTTTTGACAACACTAGCGGTGTACTCTTTTTTTTTTTTTTTTTTATATGCCACAACTAAATTGGATTAAACATGAGCAACTGATTATAGATAAAAATCAATGACTAATTAAATAATCAATAATAAGGATCACATGCCAGGCACTGGGAAAAAGGGTTTCCACATAACTTGCCGTTCTGTTTTAAACTATAAATATTTCAACAGAACTACTACTACTACTATTTTTGCATGCACATTATTTGCATGGGCATAGCTGAACTAAACAATAACTAAAAGGTAACTCCTCTATTTAGGCTTAGGACTTTTTCTTTGTACTAGCAAGGACTTTTTCAGTGTTTTTCTGCACTATAACCAAATTTGAGCTGTGGAGGGTTTAATAAATAACTGCTATGGCTCGTCATAGATGCAAACTAAATACTAAAGTGAGTCACTCTGTCATTTATTTATTGCAGTTTGCGTTTCTGTAACTATGTAGTACATTTAGAATGGTTTCTGAGGATGACCCTGCAGTAGTGTCATTACGTCAGTGGCATAAATTAGTTTTAATATTATAATCTATATTTTCTTCAATATATAGTATCTCAAAATTCGTTACCGTGACAGGTCCAGCTTGGTTCAATTTGCTAAAACTGTATTGACTCAGAACCAATTATCACTGTGGACTTTATTTGCTCTACTGTTTAACAGCTGCTTGCACGAGACAAATAACAACCATGTGCAACCTTAGGAGCCAAGACAATTAAATGGGTGTGTAGCCTATGTGCGATCTCTATGCAAGTGTCTGTTTTTGTGCAGCTCTGAGCAGCAGCAAATAAACACTGACTTATCAAACTCGATTAAGGTCTTATATTACATGTAACTGTCTCTTGTGAGGTTTTAGTTACGTTAGAATAATGTTACCTCATCAAAAACAGAGCTGGAGTTGTGTTTTGTGTCATTCACACGTGTTTGAGTAATTCTGCATTGTTAGTCTGTCTAAATTTCCAGAGCTCAAAATGCTCTGTTCCAACTTGTGATGTCATGAAGCAGTAGTTATCAAGTAATCAGCTACCTTTTACCTCATGTTCAGTAGAGATTGGCAATCCCAGCGCTGAAATTACCCAAATGAGTCGAGTTTAAAAACACAGCGGCGTGCGTCCTGTAAAACCACATGACATCACAAAGTAGAACAGAGTGTTTTCCGGTTGTGAAATGAAGGATTTCTGTGTTGAACATGTGTGAATGAAACAAAATGAGTATGTTTTTGATGAAGAAACATAACATAAATCAGAATATAGCGTAATATGGACCCTTTAAGTTTTATGGATGCTCGTATCCTACCCGAATGGCAATCGATATCTGTAGAGAGACAGGATCAATTGTTAGTAGGCTATAAATGTAATTAATGATTTGAACTTATAGTAACCAATTACTAGGATGACCAAATTTTCAAAATGAAAAACTGGGACACCCCTAGTTTGTGGTGATTGGTGATAAAATGGTGAAACGAGTGTGTAATTAAGTAAAATAGTTCTGCACTTGACCCTAACATGTGTCAGTGTAGAGATTTTTTGGGCGTTTTGGTTGTTTTTAAGCAGCTTTTCTGTATTTTGCAAAAGACAAATGACAGTTTATGCCTCTCTTTACTGTTGGCAGGTATCAAATTGGTCAAAAATAGGGGCGTTTCTTGTATAAAACAGGGACAAATCGATGGTTTCGGATAAATCTGCTGGGACAAGGGACACGGGGCTCAAAACTGGGACTGCCCCGGGGTAAATGCGGACGTCTGGTCACCCTACGAATCACGCTATAGGCTCTAATCTACATGATTGTTGATGAATGCATGCATTACCATCACTAAAAAGCGTAGGCCTACGACATGTACGTGGAGAACCAAAAGTTGAATGAGCTTTTAGGAAATTATTGACGCTACTGTAGTGCTCACGCTGCGCTGCCATGGTAACATCCTGAACCGCTTTGAGCCAGGCTTTCACGTAGCATTTAGCATCCGCAATCCCCATTTACATATGTATAAAGGCGATAAAAGACCCACAAAACAGCGAATAAACACGTCGACTTAGCATTACATCGCGTTTTTATGGAATTTATGTAAAAACTTGAATTGAAATCCCAGTTTGTACATGAGTCCACACAGCTAGACACCATTTTAAACGCGTACGGTACGTCGCGTTAACCGCTCCTGCTTAATTATCATTTTTTATTTTTTTATTTTAGTGGATGCACCTGAAGTCGCCTTGGGGCTATGCGGGAACAGGTGCACTTTCCCCCGGCCCCGAGATTACAGCCTTCTCCGTCCGCCCCCGTCCCCTTTCATCATTACCCCGCGGCGCTTTTTTTTTTTTTAACGTTTATTAGCTGCTAATGCTAAAATGCTAATGCTAAAATGCTAATGCTACATCCAGCCGCCCCGACGACCGCTGTCAAAAACCGAAGCCGGGCCTCCCTCCTCCCTCCTCCCCTCCTCTCCTCCCCGCCGAGCGCTGAACCCCGTAAAACCACCTGCCTTTACGGCCCTTTAAAAAAACATTTACGGTCATTTTAACGATACGGGAGTGGTATTTTTAACGCGGGACGTGGTTAGTGTTTCTCTTCGGGGAGTCAAATCTCGACGGGGAGAGGCGGCACCGAGCACGGCCCCGTTGGATTTATATGATTCACTTCGATGCTAACCGCTAATGCTAAACGGGATCTGACCCACTTCGACAAAAACGCACACGCCAGATTTGATTAAGGTGGTAAAAACCCGCACGCCGCGTTGGATTGAATATCGTAGGGCGAGATTTATCGTCGGAAAAATGACATTGCGCGGGCCCGAAAACGACATTTGACGCGAAGGAAGGAAGGAAGCGATCGGGAAATGGGGAGGGTCTGTTTTAGCTTCCATCTCCGCCATGACAGAGCCCAGCTAAGGACAAGCGACATCATCCCACCGCTACAAATTACCAACGCGAATATTTCCACTATTAATGCGTACAAAGCGGTCATTATTTGCAGATAGCGTGTTAATTACTGATATTGCACAGAAATGGACAAATTGCGTTAGACTGTAGGGCAGCAGCGCGTCCATAGACAATGCAGTGCACTTGTATCTGGGCCCGTTATGTTTAGAGCAAAAGAGAATTTATCGTTAAAAAAAAAAAACATGAATTACACAAAGAAATATTGATAGATTTTCACTAGTAAGCATTTTCTTCCAAGGATCTACGTAAATTTGCAGTTTGGGCAAGACGGGTGTGATTTTACAATAATGGCGTGAATTCTGCGTAAAATCCGATCTCAAATAGAAAGCGTGTTTTTGTGTATAGATCGGATCTGTCGTGTGCGTTTAGCCCGAATGACAAAACTAGTGAAATAACTCGGGTTAAAATAATGCAGCGTGAATTCCAAGCTGTCAAAATGGCCTAACTTGACTGCTCCCTGCCCTCTTTTACGCGGACCGCCTGTCATCGCGCATGGCATCGGATTAGTTCGGGCCTTTTAAATGAACGAGGTGTGAATTACAACCGTGAAGACCGATGCAAAAGTAGGTCCACCCCGCGCGGGTTCGGTCCGCACCAGACTCGGGCCTAAATCCTCCCCCCAGTGCGTCCACCCCAAACCCCGTGAACCACGATGGGCACCACGACCTCCTCCTCCTTCTCCTCCTCCTCCGCCGCCGTCCATTCGAGCCGACCGCTGCTGCAGTGGACGCGAACTGGGGGCCGCCGCGGAGCCATCGCCGTTAGCCCCACGCCTCGCCCATCCAACCAACCATCTATCCATCCGAGCGCGGCATCTCGGAACTCGGAAAAAAAGGCGATCTCCCCGAGTGAAACCGCGGTCGCACTTACATTTTAGAGCGTCGAAGCGTTCGCGATCTCTGCTGTGAACGATGGGAGATTGATCCAGTCGTCCTCCGCTGCTCGCTCTGCTCCGCTGGCTGGCTCGGGGTGTTCAAGGGCTGTACCACTTCCTCCGCCCGCTGCTCCTCGGACACTTCCGCTTCCTCCCGAAACCCCCGCGGGACTCGCTGCGGCCCAGGCATTTCGCCCGGGTGGATGTGGCTACACCGAGGACGTTGCCATGGCTCCAAATAAACCAAATATTCATCAATATAATAACGAAATCCAACAATATTTCCAAAACAAAAAAAAAGCAATTAAAACTTACAATATCAAAAAAAAAAAAAAAAAATAATAGTATAGCTTTATTTAATTTATGACATTCTGTTTTGTTATTCTGTTGTTTAGTTTTGGTTTCATTCCTTCTGCTCCCCTGTATGTTAATTTGCAAACCACCCCCATTGCAGCATGTTTATGTGTGTTTATGTGTATGAATGTATATATTCCATACCTCACCCCTGCCATAACTGTGAACTGGACTTTGCATTGATGCGACAACAATCTAATTTACACCTTATACCAGGGGTGTCCAAACTTCTTTCATTAAGGGTCACATATCTAAACACAGATGAAGCAGAGGGCCGATCGAGGGCCGTAGACTGGAGCTCAATACAGTGAATAATTGAAATATGTGCATGTTTAACACGTTAGAATGAACCATGAGACTTTATTCACGCTAAGATCCTCAAAACCACACACAAAATATTCAATACTAGCTTTTTTAAGGTAGATTTTCAAAAACTTACCATAAAAAGTTATTTTTTAATTAATGCAGAGTAATTTGGGCCAATTCACCTGGAAGCATGAGGGCCAAACTAAATTTGTCAGTGGGCCGCATTTGGCCCACGGCCATAGTTTGGACATGCCTGCCTTATACTGTATATACATTGGTTGTTTTGTCGTGTTGTTATATGTCTGCAATAAAAAAAATAAATAAAAAAAGGACGTTGCTATGGATACTCTGATGTGGGCCCGTATCTTTAGATTTTGACATTAAATTACAATTATAGTGCTTATCAAAGTCGTTTACGGGTAGAAATTGGGGGTATTGTCGAGGCAGGTTGTGAACTGGGTTGTTTGGAAAAGGTCTGAGTGGAAGTAGACAGTGTTTGGGTGTTTGTTTTGATTCACTAAATGGTTCAATATGGGTCAGTTTTCCAGGAACAATAGTCTTGATAATAACAATAAAACCCATGACACACATTTTATTGTTAGGCCTGCCTTTGCATAAGTGTCCTTGAGTGCTTTTGTGTATTAGATTAAATATATTCAAGCCATATTACATGACAGGCACGAGATAGCCTATTTATATATAATATGGGCCAGTGGGCAATACAATAAAAACATAACAACAAATAAAAAATCAAGCCTAGGATCCTATGGTAAGCCAAGTTTATTTGTAAAGAACAATTTGTACACAAAGTCATTCAAAGTGCTTTACAGAAGGAATAATAAAATAAAAATAAAATCACGAAACAAACAAATCAAAATATAAATAATCATCAGAAAATTTACATAAATAGAGAAGAGTGCAGAATAAAAACCTTTCAGTCATATACTTGGGATTTGCCAAACAGCTAGCAATCCTCAAAGGCAATTTCAGGCATAAATAGGGAAATGTTTGCATAATAACACGGAAAGAAACAATATTGTGTAGCCTATAAATAAAATTCAGTTTATTGTGTACATTTATTGTTGTTTTAACATCATGGGAGGCTATGGCTGCCTCTTAATTTAAAGGAAATTGTGTTTGGCATAAGAAATAGCCATTTAAACTCCCACAAATGTCTCCAATTAGAGTTTTAAGTGTTTTCTTATTTGTTTGTGCGCGTGTTTTATCTCAAGACCGTTTCCAGCAGCTGAAGGAGGGACGCGCGTTGCGAAAACCCGCCTCCGGACGAAATGCCTGGGCTTTAGAGGGTCCCCGAACCCCGCCCCTCCCCCCTACGCCCGTATCCGAGGCAACCGAGGCACGGGGTTTGCCGAGCCGCCTACCAGGGGCTTTGACGTCAGCAGGGCCATGGCAACCACTGCGGGGATGACGTCAGCCCGAGCGTCGCCCCGGCAACTGTCTCCACGAGCACGAGGCGGCGGTGGTGGAGTCAGCTGACAGCGTGTGGGCAACTCTGATTTTGAACCAGCAGCCACAAGGGGAAAAAAAAATACTGTAATTCTTTTTATTGATATTGATATGTTAATTAAGGGCTACTTTTCACAATAGCCTTTTGTTTACCGCTGGTCTCAAGGGCTGTTAAAACTGGGGGGCTGCCAAATTTTCTTATCTTATACTAATTGTGATAGTATTTTTGAATAATACACCTTCCTAATAATACACATTTTAAAGAGCCCATATTGTGCTATTTTCTGAGCTATGTTATAAGGGCCCGGTCAAGCAGAAGTAAACAGCAAGGCCAAAAATTCAAGTTAATGCATCTGATATAAACATGTATTCAACAGATACATATGTACTCTAGTTTATGAAACTGTTTACCTTTTTTCTGTACCATTTTTGTTTCTAAAGTTACATACGTTTTAAACAGATCATGTATGAAACATGGAACAAAAATTATTTCCCAAATTTCAAAGACCCGCAAATCATGTAAATAAATGGATATATTTCATCATATCTTGTGTTATTCGATCTTTGAACTGTTGATGAAGGTACATGATTTTTCAGAAAAAAAAAAAAAAAAAAAGTGTATTTAAAATGATAAAATTTGCTTGGAAGGACTGACATATTTTACAGAAATAGTTTCCTTTCATTTTGAAGTAATATTAAAGTATTTGGAAGAAAAAAGTTGACAAATTATGCAAAATCATGCACCTTCTACTTGCTTGCACAATTTTCCCTCCGTTACCATGACCTTTCTTAATAAAAAATGTCATTACTCAAAAAGTAAAACCTAATCAACCTAATCTTGTACCATATGGTAGAAAACTATATGAAGCAAATATTCAAACCAGTTTGTTAAGGATATGTAAGTGAGAACCAAGAGTTATCACTGTTTGTATTTATTGCCCAAAAAGTGCTGCATATTTCATTCCCTCCGTTACCGACATGAGTTTTTAATTTTTTGTCAACAACTTGAAAGAATATCACAGGTTTAACTTGACCCTGTTGGAGTGTAACTCTTTTCTACATTCTGATACTTTACTTATTTCAATAGTCCCTCTAGTTTCTGAATAAGAGACATTTGAATGTAAAAAATCTGCCCCTGTTTCCCTCCGTTACCACTTGACCGGACCCATAGGTGTTTCCCCATCAAAAACATACATGGATAGGATAAGTTGGTATGTTTCTCCAGGTAACAAGATTTAAACAAAAGGTTAAACCTCACAAGAATCAATTTTGTGTAATACAGGACCTTTAAACACAGTATAAACATTTGAGAAAAAATACTGTTATTCTTTTTATTAATATTGATATGTTAATTACACGCTACTTTTCACAATAGCCTTTTGTTTACCTCTGGCCTCAAGTGCTGTTAACCAGTTTTTCTTTAACTTATACTAATTGTGATAGTATTTTAGAATAACAGAGCTTCTTAATAATACACATTTTAAAGGCCTAATATTTTAGACTTTTTATTTTAGACTTAGACAAACTTTATTGATCCACGTGTGTTTGTCCACGTAACAACATTTTAACAGGGATTAAACCACACAAGAGTCCATTTTGTGTCATTTAAGACCTTTAAACTCAATACAAACATCTGAGAGGAGACTTAAATTATTTGCGGCTACTGCAAGAATCATACATTCCATAACATGTTCAGACAGATTTGCAATTTGTCTGTACTTTGGCGACGCAAGAGCCCTTGATATCGAGCTAATTATTTCTGTGCCGAGGACATTGTATTAGGGCTTCCTTGTGAGTAATTGCAGCTTTGCAGTTTTTCTAATTGCGGTTATTTAAATAAAACGGTGATTTCAGTACAATTGAGATGAATTTTCTTTGACACGGTGACAATAACTTTTCTTTGCCGCCCATTATCGTCTACATCAGCGGTGGAACATAACGAAGCGCAAGTAATAAAGCATTTTACTTAAGTCGAGTTTTGTAGTTTTTAGGTATCTGCTCTGCGTAACTTTTCTTTTCTGTCAAACTGGAGATGTTATTGCTTTGTCTAGAATGTTTCACAGTGTGGCATTACTGTATTTTCCAGACTATTGGGCACATTGACACAGAAACCTAAAGTTGCACGATATAAACTTTCAGGAGGAGGGTCCACAACCTGCTTTACCCCAAATGTTCCACAGCATGGCATTAAACGTATATCTAATTTCAGTGTTGGGGAGTAACAGATTACATGTACCGGAGTTACGTAATCAGAGTACAAATTATGAGTAAGTGTATTCAGTTACAGTTACTGTTTCAGTGAGTGGTAATTGGATTACAGTTACTTTGTTGAAATACATGGATTACATGGGGGGGGGGGGGTCTAAACCAGGTCTAAAACCAGGTCTAAAACCAGGTCTAAACCAGGTCTAAACCAGGTCTCCAAAACCAGGACTAAAACCTCTAAAACCAGGGTCTAAACCAGGTCTAAAACCAGGTCTAAACCAGGTCTAAACCAGGTTTAAACGAGGTCTAAACCAGGACTAATACCGGGTCTAAACCAGGTCTAAAACCAGGTTTAAACGAGGTCTAAACCAGGTCTTAAACCAGGTCTAAACCAGGTTTAAACGAGGTCTAAACCAGGTCTTAAACCAGGTCTAAACCAGGACTAAAACCAGGTCTAAACCAGGTCTAAACCAGGTCTAAATCAGGACTAATACCGGGTCTAAACCAGGACTAAACCAGGACTAAAACCAGGACTAAAACCACGTCTAAAACAGGTCTAAACCAGGACTAAACCAGGACTAAAACCAGGTCTAAACCAGGTCTAAACCAGGACTAATACTGGGTCTAAACCAGGTCTAAAACAGGATTTAACAGGACTAATCGATGCTGCATGGACGTGTCTCTTCCTCTTCTATCAATAATATTTTTAATATGTTTAAGTAAAGTCTGGGCTTTTCATTTTCTTTTAACAGATAAAACATCTTATGTGAAGATTTCCTCGTCTTTGCTTCTCTACAGAAAATCAAGTAATCCAAAGTATTCAGATTACATTTCTCACTTTAAGTAATTTAATGGATTATGTTACAAACTACATTTTGGAGTATGTAATCTGTAATCTGTAGGGGATTACATTTTAAAAGTCACCTTCCCAACACTGTCTAATTTATTGTATTAGTGTTTCCATTGAAATAACACTTGAAAAACATGCAAGTCTTCCTGTGAGTGGGCTTCATCTGCACATCTCCATGGTGATTTTTTTTTTTAATTTATGTTTATTAAGGACATCACATTCGAATTAGACAAGCCAGATGTGTTGTCTAATAAAAAAAAGACACCAGTCCGTATAAAAATATAAACTATGTGCATAAAAACAGACAATACAAGACACATAAATTACCGTATTTTCCGCACTATTGGACGCACTCTTCAGCCTCCAACCCCATCAAACCCCATGTTTTGTCTGTAATGTTTCACAGTGTGGCATTAAACCTTTCTATCTACATGGAGGCAAAACCAGACCAAGTTACAGGTCAGATCTGTGGAGAGGCGACCCCGCTCACAGTCAGAATTCCTGTTTTTCTTGGTATTTTTAAGCCGTAAAACCACATGTAATTGAATAAATGTAAAGTGGAGCTGTTTAAAGTCACACTGTGGAACATTCTCAGCAGGACAGTGACGTATCCATAGAAACAAGAAGGTGACGGACCCCCAACCGAAAAGTTACACAGTGCATCTTTACGTAGATGTGATACTTTTACTTTTACTTACTACTTTTCCCAGACCGGGACCAGACTGGGACCAGACCGAGACTGAGATCAGAACTGAGACCAGGACCAGACCGAGACTGAGACCAGACATGTCGCACTCTGGTCCCGGTCTGGTCTCGGTCTCAGTTCCGCTCTGGTCCCGGTCCGGTCCCGGTCTGGTCTCAGTCTCAGTCTGGTCCTGGTCCGGTCCCAGTCTGGTCTCGGTCTCAGTCCCAGTCTGGTCCCGGTCTGATCTCCGTCTCAGTCCCGCTCTGGTCCCGGTCTGGTCTCGGTCTCAGTCCCGCTCTGGTCTCGGTCTCAGTCCAGCTCTGGTCGCGGTCTGGTTCCGGTCTGGTCCCGGTCTGGTCTCTGTCTCAGTCCGGGTCTGGTCCCGGTCTGGTCTCTGTCTCAGTCCGGGTCTGGTCCTGGTCTGGTCTCGGTCTCAGTCCCGCTCTGGTCCCAGTCTGGTCCCTGGTCTGGGCTCGGTCTCAGTCCCGCTCTGGTCTCAGTCCCCGCTCTGGTCTCAGTCCCGCTCTGGTCTCAGTCCCGCTCTGGTCTCGGTCTCAGTCCGCGCTCTGGTCCCGGTCTGGTCCCGGTCTGGTCTTGGTCTCAGTCCCGGTCTCAGTCCCTGGTCCCTGTCTGGTCCCGGTCTGGTCTCGGTCTGGTCCCGGTCTGGTCCCGGTCTGGTCCTGGTCTGGTCCTGGTATGGTCTTGGTCTCAGTCCAGCTCTGGTCCTGGTCTGGTCCCGGTCTGGTCCCAGTCTGGTCCTGGTCTGGTCTCAGTCTCTCAGTCCCCGCTCTGGTCCTGGTCTGGTCCCGGTCAGGTCTCGGTCTGGACCCGGTCTGGTCCCCCTCTGGTCCCAGTCTGGTCCCTGGTCTCTGGTCTCGGGTCTCAGTCTGGTCCCGCTCTGGTCCCAGTCCCAGTCTGGTCCTGGTCTGGTCTCTGTCTCAGTCCCGCTTTGGTCCCGGTTTGGTCTCGGTCTCAGTCCCGCTCTGGTCCCGGTCTGGTCCCGGACCTGGATCAGTCCTGGTTTCGTCCGTATGCAGTGCAAAAATCCGACACCGCAGTCAACACAAAATCGAAAACTGAAAAAACAAATCGTTATCTGTTTTTTTCATTTTGGATATGGAGACAAATAATGAAGAAAATAGTTGTTGTTTTTTTTTCATTTTTTATTTTTGTTTTATTTGAAAAACGAATGAACAAATGATACAACGGATTTAACTCGAGCAACTTTTTAACATTTGTATCAGTATTTTTACGTACCACTGACCTATATTAGACTAAACTGATCGTATATATTCTGTATTTTTGGACATTTTGTAGATTTTTTTAACGGTTCAATTTTAACCAGGCCCAAGAACAGGTGGCTAGTTCTGAAATTAATGCAGCAAACTGGGAAGAGTCTTGTGGTTTATCTTGTTTGGAGATTATTACTCTGCAGTCATCATCAGTAACAAACAGAACGTGGCAGATGCAGCTTTCATTTGTCGCCTGAAAATATTTCTTTAACAGCTTGCGCGCCTCAGTAATGGTTTTGAATCTGAGTAAAATTGTAAAAAAAAACATCGCAGCAAGTGAGAAATCGCGATTAAATGTTCTGTACTACACCAAAAAAGTGAAAAAAAAAACAAAACAAAATTCCTACTCGTTACATCGAAAACAGACCTGGAGTTGTGTTTTGTTTCACTCGCACAAGTTTGAGTAACTGACTAAAACCAGGACTAAAACAGGTCTAAACCAAGTCTAAACCAGGACTAAACCAGGACTAAAAACTAAACCAGGTCTAAACCAAGACTAACTAAACCAGGTCTAAACCAGGACTAAAACAAGTCTAAACCAGGACTAAAACAAGGACTAAACCAGGACTAAAACCAAATCTAAAACAAGACTAAAACCAGGTCTAAACCAGGACTACTAAACCAAGTCTAAACCAAGACTAAAACCAAGGACCAGGAATAAACCAGGACTAAAACCAGGTCTAAAACCAGGACTCTAAAACCAGGTCTAAACCAGGCTCTAAAACCAGGCTAAACCAAGTCTAAAAACTAAACCAGGACTAAAACCAGGACTAAAACCAGGACTAAACCAAGGACTAAACCAGGTCTAAAACCAGGACTAAAACCAAGTCTAAAACCAGGACTAAAACCAGGTCTAAACCAGGTCTAAAACCAGGACTAAAACCAGGTATAAACCAGGTCTAAACCAAGTCTAAACCAAGACTAAAACCAGGTCTAAACCAAGACTAAACCAAGTCTAAACCAGGACTAAACCAAGTCTAAACCAGGACTAAATCAGGACTAAAACAAGGACTAAAACCAGGATTGAACCAGGTCTAAACCAGCTCTAAACCAAGTCTGAACCAGGACTAAAACCAGGACTAAAAAAGGACTAAACCAGGTCTACACCAGGTCTAAACAATATGACATTTAACAGTTGGACATACTTTAAGGCAGCAGTGATCTCATATAAAAATAATTTCTCTATCAATAATATTTTTAATTTGGTTCAGTAAAGACTGGGCTTTTTATTGTCTTTAAGCAGATAAAACTTCTCATGTTCAGATTTCCTCGTCTTTGTTTCTCTACAACAAACAAAAATCTGTTCATGGAGACTTGGGCTCAACAGACAATTTGAAGAGAACAAACATGAATTTTCAGGATGTTGTTGTTACTTTCATGTAGTTTAAAAAAGCACGGCAATATCAAGTAATCCAAAGTATTCAGATTACGTTACTCACTTTAAGTAATTTAATGGATTAATGTTACAAACTACATTTTGGTGTGTGTAATCTGTAATCTGTAGGGGAATACATTTTAAAAGTCACCTTCCCAACACTGACAGTGGAGCACTTCCTGTTTTACCACATGACATCACAAGGTGGAACAGAGTGTTTTCAGTTTGGAGAGAAGAGCTAAATCACCTTAAAACCTTCAAAAAACTCAAGGATATTATAACAGAGATCAGAAAATAGTGTAATTATGGAGCCCTTGTGCACAAATGTACAGAGCTGCTGATTTTTCATATTTTAACTCAGGCCGGGCATGTTAACGCGTTAATTTTGCATTAACTAATTAAGTCATTAACGCCGACAATTATTTTAACACCGTTAGTGCAGTTTTCATTACTTATTTATTTATTTTATTGTAAACTCTGTTTCTCACTGGCTTTTATTCTGAAAAAGTTCACCACGAGCGTTTCTTTAAGTTTGACGTCTTTTCTTTACACTTTTTAAACTTTTTTCTGACCACGTGAGATGCAACGTGCCCGAGCCTCCGCGAGCCGCGGGCCCGGCGTGCGCTCTGAGCTGAGCTTGTTTCTTTAGTTCAGCGCTGCAGGGGGAGTCACTGATTCACCCAGATACAACTGGAAGAAAAAATGTGATTGGTCCATTTCCATTCCATTATATTAACCCTTTGTTTCCCAATAAATATCAGTGCAAGTTTATAACAATTATCTAGAAATTATTACTAGTGTCGTGTTCATTACTCACTGCATAAAAAATACTGAAAAAAATATATTACTAGTACAAAAGTCCATTCAATATTTTTTCTTGAGCCTTTCAGAACACCTTGAAGACTTGAGGTTCCCATGTCAAAGAAATGCTGTTTGCACAACAATTGTACGGCTCTTTCATTTACATTTCAAATAAAAATGCGCTATTCTCTACTTTTTAATTCATTAATTGGTTTTGCGTATAACATGCGATTAATGCTATAATTTTTTATTTATTTTTTTGCCCAGCCCTAATTTTAACATTTTTCTAACTAATATAATGTTTTGTGTTATTCCCAAACCTGAATAATTACGAAGCCGTTCACACTGCAAATAAAATGTGACTCAAAAAAACTGTAAACTTGAAAACTACCTCCTCATGACATCACAAAGTGGACCATTTTGAGCCTTGGAAATGTAGACAGACTAATAATAAAGAGCCACTCAAACCTGTGTGAATGAAACAAAACAAAACTCCAGGTCTGTTTTTGATGATGTAACAACAGACAATCACTTCTGCGCAATGTAGGACCTTGATAAATAAATAAATAAAGCTCCTTTCACCTTCAGTAGACAAAATTTTATATTTCGTCTTTGTCGTTCTTTCTTTTTCAACTTTCCCAATTAAAGCAGATAAACATCACTGTGTTTACACTTTATAGCTTCACTGTTGTCCTCGCAGAGATTTTATTGCTTAATTGTGCTTCATTTCTGCTTTTTAAAACATCCACGCACTCAGGCAGCTTTTTTTAGTTCCGATACAGATTCTGCGACAACGGCATTTAAAGGTACACTGTGGAGTTTTTCTTGGCGGAGAGTCCGTCACCTGCTTGTTTCCATGGAGATGTTACTGTTTTGTCTGGAATGTTCCATGGTATGACAGTGTGTCGTAGTCACTAATCGAGACCAAGACCTGTCCGAGACCACAGGGTCCCGAGACCGACACAAGACCAAGACCTCTGAGGGTCGAGACCGAGACAAAACCAAGACCTCTGAGGATTGAGACTGAGTCGAGATCGAGACAAGACCAAGACCTCTGAGGGTCAAGACCAAGACTTTTAAAGGCCGAGACCAAAACAAAACCAAGACCTCTGAGAGTCGAGACTGAGTCGAGATCGAGACAAGACCAAGACCTCTGAGGGTCAAGACCGAGACTTTTAAAGGCCGAGACCAAAACAAGACCAAGACCTCTGAGAGTTGAGACAGAGACAAGACCAAGACCTCTGAGGGTTGAGATTGAGACAAGACCAAGACATTTAAAGGCCGAGACCAAGACAAGACCAAGAACTCTGAGAGTTGAGACAGAGACAAGACCAAGACCTCTGAGGGTCGAGACCGAGACAAGATCGAGACTTTTAAAGGCCGAGACCAAAACAAGACCAAGACCTCTGAGAGTTGAGACAGAGACAAGACCAAGACCTCTGAGGGTCGAGACCGAGACAAGACCAAGACATTTAAAGGCCGAGACCAAAACAAGACCAAGACCTCTGAGAGTTGAGACAGAGACAAGACCAAGACCTCTGAGGGTTGAGATTGAGACAAGACCAAGACATTTAAAGGCCGAGACCAAGACAAGACCAAGAACTCTGAGGGTCAAGACCGAGACTTTTAAAGGCCGAGACCAAGACAAGAACAAGACCTCTGAGAGTCGAGACCGAGACTTTTAAAGGCCGAGACCGAGACAAGACCAGGAACTCCGAGGGTCGAGATTGAGACTTTTAAAGGCCGAGACCGAGACAAGACCAAGACCTCTGAGAGTCAAGACTGAGACAAGACCGAGACTTTTAAAGGCCAAGACCAAGACAAGACCAGGAACTCCGAGGGTCGAGATTGAGACTTTTAAAGGCCGAGACCGAGACAAGACCAAGACCTCTGAGGATCAAGACTGAGACAAGACAGAGACTTTTAAAGGCCGAGACCGAGACAAGACCAAGACCTCTGAGAGTCAAGACTGAGACAAGACCGAGACTTTTAAAGGCCAAGACCAAGACAAGACCAGGAACTCCGAGGGTCGAGATTGAGACTTTTAAAGGCCGAGACCGAGACAAGACCAAGTACTCTGAGGGTCAAGACTGAGACTTTTAAAGGCCGAGACCGAGACAAGACCAAGACCTCTGAGAGTCAAGACTGAGACAAGACCGAGACTTTTAAAGGCCGAGACCAAGACAAGACCAAGACCTCTGATAGTCCTGACTGAGACTTTTAAAAGCCAAGACAAGACCAAGAACTCTGTGGGTCAAGCCCAAGACTTTTAAAGGCCGAGACAGAGACAAGACCACGACCACGGCCCATCGAGATCAAATCGAGACCATCTTTGTAATTTAATTTTCAAAATTTATTTATATTTTATTTGTATTTATTTGTTATTTTGGCTCATGTCGTTTACATACAGATCTGTGCTCCGGATCCAGACCAGGGAAAAATAGTCTGGGCTTAGTACTGGTTTAGTCCTTAGTCCTGGTCGAGACTTGGTTCTGGTTTAGTCCTACTGCAATGTCATTTTGTTATTTTATTATGTTTTGTGGAATTATTTATGTGGATTATTTTTATATAGCAACATTTTCAATCTATAGTTGTTATTTTTTTATATATATTTTGAGAAGAAATTCAGTATTTTATTAACATTTGTGGTGAATTTGGCAGTGTTGTCTTAGTTTAGTAGTTCAGTCCTGGTTCAGTTCTGGTTTAGTCCTGGTTTAGTTGTGATTTAGACCTAGGTTAGACCTGGTTTAGATTCGGCTCATTCCTGGTTTGGCCTGGTTTTGGTCCTGGTTCAGTCCTGGTCCAGTCTCAGTTTAGTCCTGGTTTAGTGCTAGTTTAGTCCTGGTTTATTCATGGTTCAGTTCTGGTTTAAACTTGTTTTAGTCGTGATGCAATCCTGGTTTAATCCTGGTTCAAATCTTGTTCAGTTCTAGTTCAGTCCAGTTTTAGTCCTGATTCAGTCCTAGTTGAGTCCTGGTTTATTCCTGGTTTAGTCCTGGTTTAGTCCTGGTTCAAGTCTTGTTCAGTAGTGCTTCAATTCTAGTCCAGTCCTGTTTTAGTCCTGGTTCAGTCCCGATTCAGTCCTGATTCAGTCCTAGTTTAGTCCGGATTCAGTCCTGGTTCTATCTTTGTTTAGACCTGGTTCAGTCCAGATTCAATCCTAGTTCAGTCCTGGTTGAATCCTGCTTTAGTCCTGGTTAAGACCTGGTTCTAACTTTGTTTAGTCCTGATTCAGTCCTGGTTCAGTCCAGATTCAATCCAGATTCAATCCTAATTCAACATTTATTTATATTTTATTAGGATGTATTTGTTATTTTGGCTCATACAGATCAATTATTCATGTGCAAAAATATCAAAATATCGATATATCGTATCGTTTAATGTGATACAGTATCGATATTGGGGACTGCTGTATCGATATATCGCCAAGAGTATTTTTTAATGTATTTTACTAAATTATTTTGTCACGGCGCTACAGTTTTGTTGCTTGTCCAGAGGAAGGAAACTCATTTATGCGACACATTTGACATTTTCACAGTTTTGATGATTAAAAATGTTCGTGTTTCGTGTCAATATCGATATTTTAAAATGGTATTAAACAGTAGAAGGTCTCTGTGGGGAATTTTGGGAGGACATCTCAAAGGAAGAGGAGGAAGAGGAGGAGGAGGAGGTGGTGTTGTGGGTGAGGCGCCCGCTGAGGTTGGCAGGGCTGTTCCATGTGGGCACCGGTACACGAGGAGGCAGAGTTTATCGCGGATTCTTCTCGGATGAGCAGTGACGGGGCCGGAGAAAAAGGAGTTTTGCAGTCGTGTTTGTGGTCGTGCTTTTAGTCGTGTTTGTGGTCGTGTGAATGTGCTGAACCAAAAATAACACGAGACGAAACTGATCCAAATGTGCGATGTAGCTGTAATTATTCATACGTATTACTTTGATACAGCAAAAATGTAACGTAAATGTTTGTATTTTGGATTTATTTTACGATAATTATAATCCACAATTCAGTCATTTATTAAGATTCAATTTGTGGTGAACTGGACAGTGCTTAAAAGTCTCGGTTTAGTCCTGATTCAGTTGTGATTTAGACCTAGGTTAGACCTGGTTTAGATTCGGCTCATTCCTGGTTTGGTCAGTCCTGGTTCAAACGTGGTCCAGTCTCAGTTCAGTTTTGGTTTAGATCTGTTTTAGACCTGGTTTAGTCCTGGTTCAAGTCTTGTTTAGTACTGCTTAAGTTCTAGTTCAGTCCTGTTTTAGTCCTGGTTCAGTCTTTGTTTAGACCTGGTTCAGTCCTGATTCAGTCCTTGTTTGGATCTGGTTTAGTCCTGGTTCAGTTTTGGTTTAGACCTGTTTTAGTCCTGGTTTAATCCTGGTTTAGTCCTGGTTCAAGTCTTGTTCAGTACTGCTTAAGTTCTAGTTCAGTCCTGTTTTAGTCCTGGTTCAGTCCTGATTTAGTCCTGGTTAAGACCTCTTCCGGTCCTAGCTTAACCCTGGTTCAATCTTTGTTTGGACCTGGTTTAGTCCTGGTTTAATCCTGATTCAGTTGTGATTTAGACCTAGGTTAGTCCTGGTTTAGATTCAGCTCGTTCCTGGTTTGGTCAGTCCTGGTTCAAACGTGGTCCAGTCTCAGTTCAGTTCTGGTTTAGACTTGGTTCAGTTTTGGTTTAGACCTGTTTTAGTCCTGGTTTAATTCTGGTTTAGTCCTGGTTCAAGTCTTGTTTAGTACTGCTTAAGTTCTCTTTCAATCCTCATTCAGTCCTGGTTCAATCTTTGTTTGGACCTGGTTTAGTCCTGGTTTAGTTTTGGTTTAGACCTGTTTTAGTCCTGGTTTAATCCAGGTTTAGTCCTGGTTCAAGCCTTGGTCAGTACTGCTTCAGTTCTAGTTCAGTCCTGATTTAGTCCTGGTTAAGACCTCTTCCGGTCCTATCTTAACTCTGGTTCAATTTTTGTTTAGACCTGTTTTAGTCCTAGTTTAATCCCGGTTTAGTCCTGATTCAGTCCTAGTTAAGTCTTTGTTTAGACCTGGTTCAGTCCAGATTCAATTCTAGTTCAGTCCTGGTTGAGTCCTGCTTTAGTCCTAGTTAAGACCTGGTTCTAACTTAGTTTAGTCCTGGTTCAAGTCTTGTTTAGTACTGCTTAAGTTCTAGTTCAGTCCTGTTTTAGTCCTGGTTCAGTCCTCATTCAGTCCTGGTTCAATCTTTGTTTAGACCTGGTTCAGTCCAGATTCAGTCCTTGTTTAGTCCTGGTTCAGTCCTGATTCAGTCCTGGTTAAAACCTTTTTCAGTCCTAGCTTAACCCTGGTTCAATCTTTGTTTGGACCTGTTTTAGTCCTGGTTTAATCCTGGTTTAGTGCCAGTTCAGGGTCAAGTTCAGTCTTGTTTTAGTCTTGGTTAAGACCTGATTCAGTTCTAGTTTAGTCCTGGTTCAGTCCTTGTTTAGACTTGGTTCAAACCTGGTTTAGACCTGGTTCAGTCCTGCTTTAGTCCTGGGTCAGACTTAGTTTAGTCCTGGTTTAGTCCTAGTTCAGTCCTGGTTTAGTCCTTGTTTAGTCCTTGTATAGTTCTGGTTTAGTCCTTATTTAGTCCTTATATAGACCTGGTTCAGTCCTTGTTTAGACCTTGTTTCAGTCCTGGTTTAGTCCTGGTGTAGTCCTCGTTTAGACTTGGTTCAGTCCTAGTTTAGACCTGATTCAGACCTGCTTTAGTCCTGGTTCAGACCTGCTTTAGTCCTGGTTCAGACCTGGTTTAGTCCTGGTTCAGTCCTTGTTTAGTCCTGGTTTAGTCCTGGTTCAGTCCTTGTTTAGTCCTGCTTTAGTCCTGGTTCAGACCTGGTTTAGTCCTGGTTCAGTCCTTGTTTAGTCCTGGTTTAGTCCTGGTGTAGTCCTCGTTTAGACTTGGTTCAGTCCTAGTTTAGACCTGATTCAGTCCTGCTTTAGTCCTGGTTCAGACCTGGTTTAGTCCTGGTTCAGACCTGGTTTAGTCCTGGTTCAGTCCTTGTTTAGTCCTGGTTTAGTCCTTGTTTAGTCCTGCTTTAGTCCTGGTTCAGACCTGGTTTAGTCCTGGTTCAGACCTGGTTTAGTCCTGGTTCAGTCCTTGTTTAGTCCTGGTTTAGTCCTGGTTCAGTCCTTGTTTAGTCCTGCTTTAGTCCTTGTTCAGTCCTGGTTTAGTCCTGGTTCAGTCCTTGTTCAGTCCTGGTTTAGTCCTGGTTCAGTCCTTGTTTAGTCCTGGTTTAGTCCTGGTTTAGTCCTGGTTCAGTCCTTGTTTAGTCCTGCTTTAGTCCTTGTTCAGTCCTGGTTTAGTCCTGGTTCAGTCCTGGTTCAGACCTGGTTCAGTCCTTGTTTAGTCCTTGTTCAGTCCTGGTTCAGTCCTTGTTTAGTCCTGGTTCAGTCCTGGTTCAGTCCTGGTTTAGTCCTGGTTCAGACCTGGTTCAGTCCTTGTTTAGTCCTGGTTTAGTCCTGGTTTATTATACTCTATATAAATCCGATGTATCACGATCATTGTATCTCTGTCTCAGTAGCTCAAAGCACTTGGTGATGTCACGAGGTGGTGTTTTCTTTTGTCCGTCGTCTGTAGTGATGTTGAAGAGAAAAAGGCCGAACAAAAACCGTGGAGCTTTAATAAACCCCGGTCTCCCTGGAGCTCATTAGACCGAACACGCTGCTGCGGTCGGCGAGTCATTATTGATCTCACCTCGTTTACATATAGATCTGTGCTCCGGATCCAGGCCAGGGAAACATAGTCCGGGTTTAGTACTGGTTTAGTCCTAAATCCTGGTCTAGACTTGGTCCTGGTTGAGTTATAACTCCTGGTTTAGTCCTACTGCAATGTCCTTTTGTTATTTTGTTCTATATTTTGAGAAGAATTTCAGTAATTTATAAAGATTTGTGGTGAATTAGGCAGTCCTGGTTCAGTCCTGGTCCAGTCTCAGATCAATATTGGTTCAGTCCTGGTTCAGTCCTGGTTTAGACTTGGTTCAGTCTTTGTTTAGACCTGTTTTAGTCCTGGTTCAATCCTGGTTTAATCCTGGTTCAAGTCTTGTTCAGTACTGCTTCAGTTCTAGTTCAGTCTGATTTTAGTCCTGATTCAGTCCTAGTTTAGTCCTGATTGAGTCCTGCTTCCGTCCTGGTTCAGTTCTGGTTCAGTCCTGGTTCAGACTTTGTTTAAATCTGGTTCAGTCCTGGTTAAGACCTGGTTCAGTCTTTGTTTAGTCCTGGTTCAGACCTGGTCCAGTCCTAGCTTAATCTTGGTTCATTCTTTGTTTAGTCTTGGTTTAAACCTGGTTTAGTCCTGATTCATTCCAAGTTCAGTCCTAGTTTAGTCCTAGTTCAGTCCTGGTTTAGTCCTGATTGATTCAGTCTTTGTTTAGACCTGTTTTAGTCCTGGTTCAATCCTGGTTCAAGTCTTGTTCAGTACTGCTTCAGTTCTAGTTCAGTCCGGTTTTAGTCCTGATTCAGTCCTAGTTTAGTCCTGGATTGAGTCCTGGTTCAGTCTTTAGACCTTTTTAGTTCAGTCCTGGTCCTCAGTCCTAGTCCTAGCTTAGTCCTGGTTCAATATTTGTTTGGACCTGGTTTAATCCTGGTTTAGTCCTGATTCAAATTTTGTTCAGACCTCCTTCAATTCTGATTCAGTCCAAGTTCAGTCCTAGTTTAGACCTGGTTCAGTCCTAGTTTAGTCCTAATTCAGTCCCAGTTTAGTCCCAGTTCAGTCCTAGTTCAGTCCTGCTTCGGTCTTTGTTCAGTCCTGGCTCAGGCCCAGTTCAGTCCTAGTTCAGAGCCTCAGATCTGGGTGAGGATATCAGCACGTGGTTTTACTTTCATTCATAAACTTGTGTACTTCCTGATTTTAGAGGAAGTCTAAAAACGGACACAAACCAACTTCCTCCTTTTTATTTGACTTTACACAACAACAAGACCACAAATCCAGACTTGGTCCAGAACCAAAAAAAAAAAACAGGAGAAAGGAAACAAAGATTTACTCCGACACTGAAACACCTGACTTACTCATACCAATAAAAACAGTAAGTTGTCCTGGTTCAGTCCTGGTTTAGACTTAGTTTAATCCTGGTTTATTCCTGGTTCAGTCCTGGTTTAGTCCTGGTTTAGACTTGGTTCAGTTCTGGTTTAGTCCTGGTTTAGACTTGGTTCAGTTCTGGTTTAGTCCTGGTTTAGACTTGGTTCAGTTCTGGTTTAGTCCTTGTTTAGACTTTGTTCAGTCCTGGTTTTGTTCTGGTTTATTCTTGGTTAAGTCCTGTTAAGTCTTGGTTTAGTCCTTGTTCAGACCTGGTTTATCCTGGTTTATACCTGGTTCAGTCCTGGTTTAGACCTGGTTTAGTCCTAGTTTAGTCCTGGTTCAGTCCTGGTTTTGACCTAGTGTAGTGTCCAGGGTTTATTCTTGGTGAAGTCCTGGTTTAAGTCTTTGTTTTGACTTGGTTCAGACCTGGTTTAGACTTGGTTTAGTCCTAGTTTAGTTATGTTTTTGTCCTGATTTAGTCCTAGTTTATTTCTAGTTTAGTGCTGTTTTAGTCCTGGTATAGTCCTGGTTCAGTTCTTGTTCAGACATGATTCAGTCCTGGTTTATTCCTGGTTTAGTCCCGGTTTAGTCCTGGTTTAGTCCTGGTTTAGTCCCGGTTCAGTCCCGGTTTAGTCCTGATTTATTCTTGGTGAAGGCCTGGTTTAGTCCTGGTTTATTCTTGGTTTAGTCCTAGTTTAGTGTTGTTTTAGTCCTGGTTTAGTCCTGGTTCACTCCTGGTTTAAACCTGGTTTAGTCCTAGTTTAGTCTCTCTTTTAGTCCTGGTTTAGTCCTGGTGCAGTCCTTCTTTAGACTTGGTTCAGTCCTGGTTTAGTCCTGGTTCAGACCTAGTTTAGTCCTGGTTTAGTCCTGGTTCAGTCCTGGTTTAGTCCTGGTTTAGTCCTGGTTTAGTCCTGGTTCAGTCTGGTTTAGTCCTGGTTCAGACCTAGTTTAGTCCTGGTTTAGTCCTGGTTCAGTCCTGGTTTAGTCCTGGTTTAGTCCTGGTTTAGTCCTGGTTCAGTCCTGGTTTAGTCCTGGTTTAGTCCTAGTTTAGTCCTGGTTCAGTCCTTGTCCTCCACAGTATTTTCTTTAGGCCTTTACAGTAACAGAGGTGTTAGTGTAGTTCCCTTATTCAACCACTAGATGGCAGCATAAACCAGGCGAAGATTCAGAAAGCTGTCATTAAAAACAACCATGTGTATAATATATTTTTGTTTCGGCCTATTGTTATTCTTAAGTGTTTTCATGACATTGTTGTTAAGGGCCCAATTTTGTGTAATACAGGGCCATTAAAGCCACAGTATGTAACCTTTTAGCCATCATTTTGGTTGTATTTATTGCACAGAAAACCATAGAGAATCATACCTCCTTATACAATAGATGTGATTAGAATAAAACAAATAAATGACCCTTTAAAAAAACACTTTATTTTGTTTGTTTATTTATTCTTATTTCCTGTATTTTTGTACTTTCTTCCACAAACTGTCACTTAAACGACAAATATGAAAAAATATATGAATCTGCCAAATATTGCAATAATATCTATCGCTCAGTTGTCAGTTATATAAAATGGAAAAGTGACATTTTAGTTGGATTCTTATAACTTACATGGAGGAAGTGTCTCATCCACTTCACTATGACTCACTGCGTTTCACGGAAGAGCATTTCCTGAACACAAAATAAAGCTGTGCGGGCTGCTAGTTTGTCATCTGTTTCATTTTGTTTGTTTTGTTGCTGTAACTCACCTGGAGAAAATAGTGACAATATAAGTTTGTGCGCTAAAGTTATTGATAAAGTATGTGATTTCTGTGGTGTTTTTTTTGGACACTCCGATGCTTTACTGTGCATTAGTCATTGTCTATACGCAGTGGTATAAGGTCTGTCCTGGCCACAGCTGCCCTGAGGGAGACTGAGAGCGTTTTGAGGCTGACAGAGAACCGTGCAATCTCAAACCGACTGACGTGTTCACGCCGAAAATCAGAGCCTTCGAGAATTGAAAACTTGGTTCTCAACAGGAAGGTTTTTCCAAGAGAACAGTGACGACACAGTCGACGTCAGCAGGTCACACGTGGTAAAATAAACAAACAAACAAAATGTGTGTGTGGGATATGGTGGAAGAATCATGTGACAAGAAAATTGCACAGTGGCCAGTGGAGGAGACCAAATATTTACTACATCCGTGTTCGCCTGGAAAGGTTACATCTTTATATTCGCGTCGCTGTCACCTTCTCCACAGCACATGTTGTAGCAGAGCCTGGTGCAGAAAAATAATGATTTGTCTGATGGTGTTGATGTCGATGATGTGATCCATGATTGTTATTTTCCTTGCTAGGACATCCTCTTTCATATGGCCTTGTTTTTATTTGGTGGCAAATCCACACCCTCTGTCGATGACGCATCGTGGGTTCACTTAAACGGTTTGAACACGGGTCGTTCACCGGTAAACACTTTGGTTCTCAGTGTAACTGGTGCAGTCTCTTCTGAGATCTGACTACACTGTGACCAAACCTCCTTGTCAAAGCCTGATCTAGTCCGATCTCAGAGGCTCAGCAGGGCCGGGCCTGGTCAGTACTTGAATGGGAGACCGCTGGGAAAATCAGGAGCCACAGTGGGGCGTCAGTCGCAAAAAGCTGTCATTGTGTTCTTTGGCAAGACACTTCACCCACATCGCCTGGTGTGAGCGTGAGTGTTGTTGGTGGTTGAAGGGACTGTTGAATTTGAACTTGATGTTGGTAGGAGAACACAGAGCAACATAACTTTAGTGAAAAAATGCTCAAATATATGAGCATCTGTAAAAAGTAATATTTTGTAGATGGACTATGACCTTTTTGACTGAAAGCTTGTGTCCATGGAGATGCTATTGCTTTGACTGAAATGCTCCAGTGTGGCATTAAACATGTACTATATCTCCATGGAGACGTGCAGGTGAAGCCCACTCACAGTAAGACTTGCATATTTTTCAAGTGGTTTTGCAATGGAAACACTTGTAATAGAATAAATTAGATATACGTTTAATGCCATGCTGTGGGACATTTCGGGTAAAGCAGGTTGTGGACCCTCCTCCTGAAAAGTTACACAGTGCAACTTTAGGTTTATGTGTGTTTTTGTGTGGTTCTTAGCTCTGTCAACTCACCGCAAGATGATCGGTCTCGGGTTTGTTTCTGTTTTGTAGCACCAAAAACATCCGGGTTAGTGATATGCCACAAAAGGAAGTGTGTGGTTAGCATGCTATTTGCTGAAAGTTGCGAAAAGCGCTCACAGACTCATCACGGTGAGTAATCAGGATGCTCAAAATGCGTAAAGTAAGCGTGGAATAACTTTGGACAAACCTTTAAAACAAACTAGTTCTGTTTTTCACGTTTTTCCGACAGTGAAAATCAATCCATGGAGTTGTATTACTTTTGTCATACTTACTTTCTCCTCTTTTGTGTAGTTCCTCGGAGACTTCCTGGAGCAGTTTGTGTTGGCTGTTGTGAGTTATGACTTCATGTGATATTGATTCAAAGTGTGTCAGAGTGATTGACGACTGCAGACGGAAGGACGTGCAAAAAAACAATGAACCGAGAAGAAAAGAAAAAAAAAAGACTCTACATGCACTGTACTGTCAGCCAATACATTATGACCACAGGCGCAGGTAAGCAGGATCCTCATATATTCTTCAATTTTCTTTCTACAATTAGAAAAATGGGTTGAGATTTCAGTAGATTTAAAGTCTGCAGAGGGGTACTTCTTTTATTTAACCAATCGCTGATATTTGGTCGTGACGTATGTAATGTGCCAAATCCCATAGGAAGAAGAAGGGCAATAACGTCTTTCCCCTTGATAAAATTCACCAAACATTCTTCTTTGTTTCGATCGCTTTGTTTACTGTTGTGCTGTACCACAAAAGGGACACAGACAGGAGCTTGAGTTTGACGTCATGACTTCACAGCTCTTCTCTGATTGGTCCGTGCGTGATATACAACTTCCGAGGTTCTTGCAAACTGTCTAGTGCAGGGGTGTCAAACCCATTTTGGTCCGGGGGGTGGTATCCAACCTACTTTGATCCCAAAGGGGCCGGATCAGAAAACTCATGGCACATAGGCAAGTTTCAGCTGACGTCATTGTTATTAAAAGCCCGCGTTGCATGCTGGGAAATATTTTGGTCGGAGGCAAGAAACAGGATAGCGTCAAACACAGTGCGTAACCTCGCGTATTTATCCCCGATAATGGTAAATTCCTTCTGCATTATCGGATGCACAAATAGAAGCACGGAAGAAGGAAAAATGTCTTTTTCGTATTCTGAGTGAAAAGAACCACTAACGGTGAATTAAACGGCTTTCAAACATCCGCAGAGCAAACATAGAAGATCCTAACAAACCGTGGACTCCAACAAGTTCAACAGTACATCGAGACTCTTGGAGGTTTTCATCTTTTCTGCTGTGAATGGCCCAGGAACTTCCAACAAGTAATTGTGGATATCGCCCAAGTGAATATTTAGCCAGGTAGTTGGCGATTCAGACCAGAAATTTGGTTTGGTCCAGGCTTTGTAGAGGTTGAAAAGGGTGATTTGGCTCCATCGATGCTTATGACCAATTTCTGGTCAAATGGTCTTGGGTCCTCTGCTGTTAGAGTGGATAAATAACCAGGATCAATACCTTTTACGTGCTTTCTCGCTCTGTCCGTCATGTTGAATTAGTGTTTATTGCTGCCGACCAAAATAATTCCCAGCATGCAACGCGCGCTTTTGTCAACAATGAAACTCGCCTATATACCCCAAAAATAGCAATAAGTTCAAATATTTGTGCAGAGAAATGCAAATCTATTATAGAAATCATTTTTTAATTGATGAACTCTTTCTTTTACAAAATATTATAATAATGAACAACCTGAAACTTAAAAAAAATGCAATTTCAACACAAAGTTTTAACAATAACTTGTATGTGAATAGGAATAAGTCAATTTTTCTTGGCGTCTGCACTTTTCTCCACTTTTCTAATTTTTGACATTTTTGCTGATGAGGGTGTCACGGTCAACAGTCAAAACGATCATTCTTTAAGAACGTTTGGAAAGAGACAAGTCTTCATTTGTGCTGCTCTGGTGGGAGGGGCCACGCACAGAGGCGCTGGAGACGCTGCGATGCTAAAGGGCGCAGAAAATTACCAATACTTTAACAGAAAATATAATTAAAATATTTTAGTAGAAAATCAGCTGAGGGCCAGATTAAAGGTCTTGGAGGGCCGGATCTGGCCCTTGGGCCTTATGTTTGACACCTGTGATCTAGATCTTTAAACTCAGCTGTGTTTACCATGTGGTTCTTTTGTCTGTTAAGGAAGCATCAACAGTGTTCAATGGATTACATGATCTGACTACATAGGCGAACACACACAAGTACAGTACATCATAATCACGCTCACAAGCCTCCACTGTATATGGTCTCCCGCGGCCTTCTGGGTAATGCGCCAGAGTGCCACAGATCCGGTTGGTGCTGAGCTTGGAGGAGGAACAGAGAAACGTCCCATAGAGAAACAGATGGAGTGAAGTCAGTGCAGTTTGGATCACGCACCGCTAACACTTGTCTCACACCGCAGGGACACTTATGACTTATTGTTGTTATGTAAGAGAAGAAAATTGCGAGTCATTTATTAAATCTGGAGGTAGATATAAAAAGGCTCACTCTGTATCCGCTCAGTCAGAAAGGCACTTTACTGAGCTTGATTCACAATGAAAATCTTCTTGCACCGTGTAGCAGCAGTTCACGTAGAGAAGACCTGTTGTGCTTGTGTCTGCTGTATAGTTATAATCTGACACCCGTGGATCATTATGTTATCATTTTTGACATTTTAAACGCAATATTCATCTAAAACGACTTAATTAAAGAAAACTGTCCACTGACCTCTATGTTAGAAAACTGTGGTGCTCATTGGGAGCTGATATCACTGTAAACGTCATCACAACAAAGGAGTTGCGTTTCATTCACACATGTACAAGTATGAGTAAAACTGCATTATTAGGCTATACATCTCCAGAGATTAAAATGCTCTACTCCACTTTGTGATGTCATTTTGTGGGAATAGGTTCTATTCACACGTACGTCACAAACAAGGAAGACGCAGGGAAAGATGCGATTACGATTTCCGTTGAAGTTACCGACACTGGGCTCGCCTAACATGGATCTGGGTTTGGTCAAGTGGTAACGGAGGGAAACGGGCAGATTTTTTACATTCAAATAGCTCTTATTCAGAAACTAGAGGGACTATTGAAATAAGTAAAGTATCAGAATGTAGGAAAGAGTTACACTCCAACAGGGTCAAGTTAAAGTTATCACCCTGTGATATTCTTTCAAGTTGTTGACAAAAAATTTTTAAAACTCATGTCGGTAAAGGAGGGAATGAAATATGCAGCACTTTTCAGGCAATAAATCCAAACAGTGATAACTCTTGGTTCTCACTTACATATCCTTAACAAACTGGTTTAAATATTTGCTTCATATAGTTTTCTACCATATGGTACAAGATTAGGTTGAAAAACCTCTTACTTTTTGAGTCATGAGATTTTTTATTAAGAAAGGTCATGGTAACGGAGGGAAAAGTAACGGAGGGAAAACTGTGCAAACAAGTAGAAGGTGCATGATTTTGTATAATTTGTCAACTTTTTCTTCCGAATACTTTAATATTATTTCAAAATGAAAGGAAACTATTTCTATAAAATATGTCAGTCCTTCCAAGCAAATTTTTATCATTTTAAATTTTTATTATTTTTTTAAAATCATGTACCTTCATCAGCAGTTCAGAGATCAAATAACACAAGATATGATGAAATACATCCATTTATTTACATGATTTTCAGGTCTTTGAAATTTGGGAAATAATTTTTGTTCCATGTTTCATACATGGTCTGTTTAAAACGTATGGAACTTTAGAACCAAAAATGGTACAGAAAAAAGGTAAACAGTTTCATAAACTAGAGTACATATGTATCTGTTCAATACATTTTTATATCAGATGCATTAACTTGAATTTTTTGCCTTACTGTATATTTCTGCTTGACGGGGCCCATCTATTAAAACCGACTGTGATAAACCCGCTTAAGTAAACGTGATCAGCGGTAAAATCAAGACTGCATATGTAAATTCCGGACAATAAACCTCTACTTTTTTCTCACACTTTGAACCCTGCAGCAAATAAAACGATGCAGCGAACATATGGACAGATTCTTTTATTTGGCACATTGTCCATTCATATATACAGTCTATGGTTTGGCAACGCAGCGGATACGTGCAACCTGAGTGCAGAAAACGCCGCTGTCTGTGCGGTTACACGTGGATGTAGAGTTAACTTTAAGTTGCTGCACTAGCTAGTGATGAAATAGTTTATCGCTGTGTGATAAAATAAGTTATGATGCTAAATGAACATTATTGAGGGGGATACGTCTTACCTGTGTGCGTAAATGACGAGAAGAAACCTCTCAAACCTCAGTAGCCGCAAATACACTCATACCAGAACTTCAACGCCCCCAAGAGAGTCTGAAATCAGCTGAAATCCTACAAGACAGTGACATGATACAGACAGAACAGAGGCTCTTTCTGCAGGAGACATGCGCAGTAGAGCTCGAGGAGAGACGAGGGTGATGCGTGGAGGAAGATGCTCGTTTGATTGTGTTTTGAACAGTTATTTTGAGCTTCACGCACACACCGTCTTCATGGAAAACACCTGAGAAATGCAGATGATGCAGCTTTTAAGTTAAAGGCGACTGATGTGGCTGTGGAAGAAGGAAACAGAGCCGCTGCACATGAGCTCTGCGTCAGTGAGTCGATGGTGAACTTTTGGCGATGGCAGCGTGACGAACTGACTCAATGCAAAAAGACGACAAAAGCTTTCAGAGACGATAAAAGCAGACGGGACGAACTTGAAAACGTTCTTGAAGACGTGGACACCTGCGGCTTATATTCAGGTGTGTCCTACATATGTACAGTTTTAAAATGTTCTTAAAATTTTGTTGATGCTGCTATATTCAGGTGCGCTCAATAGTCCGGAAAATACGGTATGTGCTGTTTGGAATCATCTTGAATTTGGCGTCTCATTTCTTCTAATCGCATGTACCCAGTGCGCTCGGAGTTGTGTGTCAGTGGGGAAATGATGAAAACTGAGGTGTGGTTGTAATTATTGATTAGCTGAACATAACAGAACGCTACAATGACAGGCAGATGAAGAAAACTGGGCCTGGGAAGTTGTCATTGCATCTTTCCAAACGTCTTCCTGGTTTGTGACGTAAAAGTACTTTACGCTACACTAACAGTTGTTGCATTAAAAAATAATAAGAATTAATTTGACCTTCTGTTCAGTTGAGACAGCTGCTGCAATTTTACATCTTCTGGTGTAACGGGAAGTGAACAGGCGTCAATGAGGCTGAAACAATAGATGTAACCCCAGAGATTGGCAATTCCAGGGCTGCAAAATATTCAAATAAGGCTACGTTTACACTGAAATGAATCACTGTATCACAGTATTGGAAACGATTTGCGTCCAGACACATCGGTTTTGTGTCTGTTCCCTATCCACACAGTAACGTGAAACCACCTGAAATGCTAGTCACATGACTAGGCTGGCGTCAGGTCGTCACAATATCATAGGGTGTCCATATTCCCATTTGTGAAAACCCGGACACCTTTCCGGGGGTTAGGAGGTGGGGCCTAGACATTGAGCTACCATTGTCCCTCACTATATTGCGGTCTCGCCGTTTCGCAGATTTTTTTTTCTTTTTTTTTGTGTCAATTTTACATGTTTTTTTTTTTTTTTACACACAGGTGGGTCAGGATTAAACCAGGTCTAAACCAGGACTAATCTTGGACTTACGAGAGAGAACGCCGAGCAGTTTGTACACAAAGCACGATCGGGCAATTACTGCGTTTACCTCCATGAGGTGCGGAGCTCTCCATCGGTCCTTTCTCCTGCGGTCACCTCCAAGCCCCTCCTGACAGTGCCTCCTGTTTCAGTTCTGGTTTAGTCCTAGTTCAGTCCTGGTTTATTCCTCCTCTTCAGTCCTGGAATCAGTCCTAGGTTAGTCCTGGGTTAGTCCTGGTTTAGTCTTAGTTTAGTCCGTGGCGTGTGCAGCGCAAAAGCGTAAAAACAAGGAAGTGGAGCACCGTGTCTGAAGTTGCAGCAGCTGATTTCGAGCTGAGAAAGACGGCGAGTGTGAAAGTAGTAAGTAGTTCTAGCTCCGCTGTTTCCCGTTTGCTTAAACTGTTTTCCGCAACAGCGTCACACGACCGATGTTAGCGAACCCAGCGCCAATAAGGACGGCAACTAGAGCTCCTACGTCAGCGTATCAACGTTTTCAGGCGTCCACACAGTGCTGGACCAGAGCTAAATCCGTGGGAGCTGGCGGCATTAGATCGTTTCGTCTCTGGAGCCGTTTTTCATCGGATTAGTGTGGACGACCAGTGCATCCAATAGGAAAACGACTCGAATACATACTAGTGTGGATGGGGCCTAAGTCTAGAGAAGGTGCCTAAAGTTTAAAAACAAAGGAGAGCACTTCCTGTATCACCACTCAAGTTATTTTTTTCAGTTTGAGAAAATAACTCGACCTAAATACGCAGGATTTGTGTGTTAAACGTGTAAACGAAACAAAACACAACCCCAAGACTGATGATGATTATGATGAATACAACCTTTTAAAAACAAACTGTGTGTTATGTAGGCCCTTTAAGAAAGTGACAAACAATCAGCCAAGAGAGTTATTTCTAGAAAATCCCAAATCTTCTTAGTCACATGCAGCCCAACTCGACTTATGTAAGTGCAGCGAGCAGATGCAGAGTAAAGTCAGGTGCGCTCGCTAATATCACCACTGTTTCTCAGACGGGTGGGATTTTAAGCACACATCTTTGGTACAGTTACATAAGACCAACAGATCTGTCCCCTCCTTAATGTCAGGCGCTGTTCTGAATTCAAATGCGCCCGGTCCTTTGTGGAGCTGGTATTTGAGTCGGAAAGGTCAGAGATGCACGGATGCTGCACTGATGGTGGAGGTCAGGGCACAACCGGAGCTGCTGGTGAGGGAACATGAACACGAGTTTTCAGGCAATGACAAGAGGTAAAAATAATCTGCGTAGTTACAAATATGGCTCAGAAATCCCAGTTGTGGGATTCAGACACACACCGGCATGATTAAGTGTAGTTAAAGGAGTGTTTAAACTATCCTACTGTAGAGTGCAAAATAACCAGACTCGCAGTTTAACGAAAGTCAAATCCAAATCTAACAAATCAAATTTGTTAAATTTGTTATGCAGTTGAAATTCTAAGTTCTATAAAACGAAGAAAGAGCTCAGTGTTAGTGTTCGTGAGCTCAGTTGTCATTTACACTTTATCACCTAAAAGTTGATTACATCAACATGTGCTGGATTAGATTTTTGACTCATCCTTTTTTACATCAAATAATTGAGTAATAATAAATAACTAAGTAACTTTACTGAAATTACATTTTAAATTAAGTACTTTTTTTTAACTTTTACTCAAGTAGAGTTTTAGATGGTTACTTTTACTTGAGTAGGAATTAACCAAAGTAAAGATACATTTACTTCATTATAAATTTTCAGTACTGTATTTTTCGGACTATAAGTCGCTCTGGAGTATCGCAGCAGCCAAAAAATGCATAACGAAGAAGAAAAAAAAACATATAAACATATATCATAAGTCACATTGGAAAATAAGTTGCACTTTTTGGGGGAAATGTATTTTTTTTTATAAAATCAGAGACCAGGAACCAACATTTCATCTTGACAAGTTCTAGTAATAACAACAGAACAGAGAACAACAGTCTGTTAACGTCACATATGAACAGTTCTTCAGATAAACTATAACATAAACAACAGAACAGAACAAGTTTAACAAACTCTCCATCTCACTCCAAATCACTAAATCCATTCAATTCTTCATCCTCGGTGTCACTTCGGAGATAAGCCATAGATCCATGATGTAAACAGAGCGCCGCTTCCTCTTCTGTGTCGCTGTCGTCAGACTCAGCATCAGTTACAGTTAGAATTATTCCGGCCTTTCTGAATCCCGACAGGATGGTTTCGGTGTCACTGAAGTCCAGGATTTGCCGATTCATCCAGTGACTTCAAGGAAAGTGCATCCTCCCGGTTACCGCGAAGCTGTGTTCTCCATCCCCGCTTTCCGCCAGTCCGTCACAAGTTTCTCACTCACTCTAAACTTTCTTTCTGCTGCTTGATTATTGTTTTTGGCTGAATATTTCACGACTTGCAGCAGGAGACATGCACAGTAGAGTGAAGTGACAGTGGTACAGGAGGAACAGGAGCAGCAGATACACAAGACTAGAGCCTCTTGAGTCTGTCAGTGTGAAAAATTTTAATATATATGTCACACCGGAGTATAAGTCGCAGGAAACACCCAAACCATGAAAAAAGTGTGACTTATAGTCTGAAAAATACTGTACTTTTTCCTCCTCTGTTCAAGAATCAGGAAGTATACTAGTTACTAACAGTGTGGGAGTAACGCGTTATAAAAGTAACAAATTACTGTAACACATTGCTTTTTGCTGTAATACAGTAATGTTCGGCATCACAGGGAAAAAATTTTTTTAAATATTTTACTCGGTACAAATATCAGTAACAGTCACAATGCTTTTTTATCCTGGATTGAAGTAGTGGGTTTTTCGTTTTTCTTCATACAAATTTGCTAAAATCACCGCGAGATCAGCAGCGGTGAAACGCCGGGTGACCGCAGGCGACAGGACCGACACAGAACTCCACGCTCCACGAGGTGAACTGCAGCTGACGCCTGATCACTTCCAAGTTCTAGTCCAAGTCCTGGTTTGGTCCTGGTTTAGGCCTGGTTCAGCTCTGGTTTAATCCTAGTTTAGTCCTGGTTTAGTCCTGGATTCAGTCCTGGTTTAGTCCTGGTTCAGTCCTGGTTCAGTCCTGGTTTAGTCCTGGTTAGTCCTGGTTCAGTCCTGGTTCCTGGTTTAGTCCTGGTTTCAGTCCTGGTTTAGTCCTGGTTTAGTCCTGGTTTAGTCCTGGTTTAGTCCTGGTTTAGTCCTGGTTCAGTCCTGGTTTAGTCCTGGTTCACTCCTCCTGGTTCAGTCCTGGTTCAGTCCTGGTTCAGTCCTGGTTCAGTCCTGTTGTTCCTAGTTTAGTCCTGGTTCAGTCCTGGTTTAGTCCTGGTTCAGTCCTGGTTCAGTCCTGGTTCAGTCCTGGTTCAGTCCTGGTTTAGTCCTGGTTCAGTCCTGGTTTAGTCCTAGTTCAGTCCTCGATTCAGTCCTGGTTTAGTCCTGGTTCAGTCCTGGTTCAGTCCTGGTTTAGTCCTGGTTTAGTCCTAGTTCCGTCCTCGATTCAGTCCTGGTTTAGTCCTAGTTCCGTCCTCGATTCAGTCCTGGTTTAGTCCTGGTTCAGTCCTGGATTCAGTCCTGGTTTAGTCCTGGTTCAGTCCTCGATTCAGTCCTGGTTCAGTCCTGGTTTCAGTCCTGGTTCAGTCCTGGTTTAGTCCTGGTTCAGTCCTCGATTCAGTCCTGGTTTAGTCCTGGTTCAGTCCTCGATTCAGTCCTGGTTCAGTCCTGGTTTAGTCCTGGTTCAGTCCTCGATTCAGTCCTGGTTTAGTCCTGGTTCAGTCCATATACGGCGCAAAAGTTCAGCATCTTCGCAGTTATTTTGGTGAGAGTAACTTAAAAGTAATGTAATAGTAATGTAATATTGTACATTTTAAACACAGTAATATTGTAATGTATTGAATTACTTTCACGTCATAACAGAACCGATGTGACCACTACAAGAACACATTCCGCTGGGTTTTCGTGATAACACTTCCGTTCTCGCTCACACTGTGTTTGTCGACGGGGTCTGGAGCTGCGCGCGACGTGAACGTGAAACTATGATTTACACGAGCTGAATTATGAGCTGCAGTAAAGAGGTGAGGGAACCCAGGGGACTAAACGACTAAAACTGAATACTAAACCAGACAGGACTAGGCTAAACCAGGACTAAAACCAGGACTAAACCAGGACTAAAACCAGGACTAAAAACCAGGACTAAAAAACTAGGACTAAAACCAGGACTAAATCAGGACTAAACCAGAACTAAAAAACTAAAACAGGACTAAAACCAGGACTAAACCAGGACTAAAAGCAGGACTAAACCAGGACTAAAACCAGGACTAAACTAGTACTAAACTAGAACTAAAACCAGGACTAAACCAGGACTAAAAGCAGGACTAAATCAGGACTAAAACCAGGAGTAAACTAGGACTAAACCAGCACTAAACCAGGACTAAAAGAGAACTAAAACCAGGACTAAAAGCAGGACTGAACCAGGACTAAAACCAGGACTAAAACCAGGAGTAAACCAGGACTAAAATCAAGACTAAAACTAAGACTAAAAGAGAACTAAAACCAGGACTAAAACCAGGACTAAACCAGAACTAAAACTAGGACTAAAACTAAGACTAAATCAGAACTAAAACCAGGACTAAACCAGGACTAAAAGAGAACTAAAACCAGAACTAAAAGCAGGACTAACCCAGAACTAAAACTAGAACTAAAACCAGGACTTTAACCAGAACTAAAACAGGACTAAAAGAGAACTAAAACCAGGACTAAACCAGTACTAAAAGCAGGACTAAACCAGAACTAAAACTAAGACTAAAACTAAGACTAAATCAGAACTAAAACCAGGACTAAACCAGGACTAAAAGTAAACCAGGACTAAAAGCAGGACTAAACCAGAACTAAAACTAAGACTAAAACTAAGACTAAATCAGAACTAAAACCAGGACTAAACCAGGACTAAAACTAGGACTAAAGCTAGGACTAAAACCAGGACTAAAAGCAGGACTAAAACCAGGAGTAAACCAGGACTAAAAGCAGGACTAAACCAGAACTAAAACTAGGACTAAAACTAAGACTAAATCAGAACTAAAACCAGGACTAAAACTAGGACTAAATCCAAAACTAAAACTAAGACTAAACCTAAGACTAAATCAGAACTAAAACCAGGACTAAACCAGGACTAAAACTAGGACTAAAACCAGGACTAAAAGCAGGACTAACCCAGAACTAAAACTAGGACTAAAACTAGGACTAAAACCAAAACTAAATCAGAACTAAAACCAGAACTAAACCAGAAATAAAACAGGACAAAACAGGACTAAAACCAGGACTAAACCAGGACTAAAACTAGGACTAAAGCTAGGACTAGTAAAGAGGTGAGGGAACCCAGGGGCACTAAACTAAATACTAGACACATTTTAAACAGGGCATACGGGAACCAGAGCTGCAGGAGATACAGAGGAGATCTTATCTACGGCACGAGCGTTGCAGGAATGTATGGAACGGATGTAGGTTAGGGTTGAAATGTGCAACGTAAAAGGTCCGATATGACTTAAAACGGACTCTTGTGAGCTTTAAGACATGTTATAATTTTGTTACGTGCTCAAAAACAGACCTGGAGTTGTGTTTTGTTTCATTCACACGTGTTTGAAGAACTCGTTTTCAAGTTGATAGCTACATTTTACTTTTCGTTGAGTAGAGATTACGAAGGACTAAATCAGGACTAAAACCAGGAGTAAACTAGGACTAAACCAGCACTAAACCAGGACTAAACAGGACTAAAAGAAAACTAAAACCAGGACTAAAACCAGGAGTAAACCAGGACTAAAACCAGGAGTAAACCAGGACTAAAATCAGGACTAAGACTAAATCAGAACTAAAACCAGGACTAAACCAGGACTAAAACTAGGACTTTAACCAGAACTAAACCAGAAGTAAAACAGGACTAAAATAGAACTAAAACCAGGACTAAACCAGGACTAAAAGCAGGACTAAACCAGAACTAAAACTAGGACTAAAACTAAGACTAAATCAGAATTAAAACCAGAACTAAAACTAAGACTAAAACTAAGACTAAATCAGAACTAAAACCAGGACTAAACCAGGACTAAAACCAGGACTAAAAGCAGGACTAAAACCAGGAGTAAACCAGGACTAAAAGCAGGACTAACCCAGAACTAAAACTAGGACTAAAACCAGGAGTAAACCAGGACTAAAAGCAGGACTAACCCAGAACTAAAACAAGGACTAAAATTAGGACTAAAACCAAAACTAAATCAGAACTAAAACCAGAACTAAACCAGAATAAAACAGGACAAAACAGGACTAAAACCAGGACTAAAAGAGAACTAAAACCACAAATAAACCAGCACTAAACCAGGACTAAACCAGGAATCAGACCAGGACTAAAACAGAACTAAAACTAGGACTAAACCAGAACTAAAACCAGGACTAAACCAGGTCTAAGCCTGCATTAAACCAGGACTAAAATCAGGACTAAAACCAGAACTAAACCAGAACTAAAAGAGGACTAAAACCAGGAATAAACCAGGATTGAACCAAAAACTGAACCAGGACTAAATCCAGGACTAAAACTAAGACTAAATCAAAACTAAAACAGGACTAAAACCAGGACTAAACCAGGTCTAAGCCTGCATTAAACCAGGACTAAAATCAGGACTAAAACTAGAAATTTCTCCAGTATAATGTGAAACGCCAATGTTACCTGCCCCAAAATAAAATAAAATAAAACGTATGTGACTGATGAAACAAAACAGCCGCCACGTTACTGTCCCTCTACCCCCCGGGGCAGCTGTGGTTAATGAAAACTCTTCCCATCTGCCCCACGCTTTGAAATACACTTCACAATACACTTCACTTAATCAAACTTGCTGCACTTTTCCTGCTGACGTGGCTCTTCTGCTCTTATGTAATCAGACATGAGGAGCCGCGTGGGCCTCGGCCTGTGACAGGAGACGGATTACCCCCCGGTGCGGTCCCACCTGAGGGCCATAAATAAGTCCGGACTAACTGGGGTCCCGGTGCCGTGCTCCGGTCCGGGTCTGTATGTAGTCGCGGAGTCGGGCCACGGCGGAGGAGATGGATGGACGGGGGAGGAGAGAAGCGCCGGCAGCAGAAGAAGAGAGATGAGCTGCTGAAGTGTGCAGAGAGCGCTGTATGGTCAAATAATGTGCGTTTGGAACAGAGACGTCTCCATAAAACAACAGCTCGCAGTGGGTTAGTGTGACAGACGGCGAAAACGTGCGGAGAGGAATGCACCGTAAAACATGTCCGTAAAGACTGCAGCAAGTACTTTGTCATTTTCTGGGGAAATTGCGAAAAACACAAAGAGATTCCTGGTTTTACTGTGTTATAAAATTGTTCCCTTATTAAAAACACGCCTCAAAATGGTCTTATATGTCATTCATGCATGTTTGAGTAATCTAGCGATCTCTCCCGGGCATCAATCCAACCCTCATTGCGGTTACCAGTATGATTCAGTTCTCGGTTCAGTCCTGGTTTAGTCCTCAGTTCAGTCCTGGTTTAGATCTGGTTCAGTCCTGGTTTAGTCCTGGTTTAGACCTGGTTCAGTCCTGGTTTAGACCTAGTTCAGTCCTGTTTCAGTTTTTGGTTCAGTCCTGGTTCAGTTTTTGGTTCAATCCTGGTTTAGTCCTGGTTCAGTCCTCGGTTCAGTCCTGGTTTAGACCTGGTTCAGTCCTGGTTCAGTTTTTGATTCAATCCTGGTTTAGTCCTCCTGGTTCAGTCCTCGGTTCTGTCCTGGTTTAGTCTTGGTTCAGTTCTCGGTTCAGTCCTTAGTCCTGATTTAGACCTGGTTCAGTCCTGGTTCAGTCCTGGTTTAGTCCTGATTTAGACCTGGTTCAGTCCTGGTTCAATCCTGGTTTAGTCCTGGTTTAGTCCTTCTGGTTCAGTCCTCGGTTCAGTCTTGGTTTAGCCCTGGTTCAGTCCTGGTTCAGTCCTCGGTTCAGTCCTGGTTTAGTCCTAGTTTAGTCCTGGTTCAGTCCATATAAAGCGCAAATTTAAAAAAATTGTATTTATAAATTTATACCGTTACACTTTCACTCGCCCCCTGCTCCTGATTGTCTCTTTGGTTTTTCACTCGAATTTTCAAATTGGGCCTTGGTTGCAGATTAGTCGCTATAACTTCAGGCCTCGATGAGCTTCATCTGGCTGAAACTGAGCTTTATGGATGACGTCACGCTCCCTTAGTCCACTTCTTTATACAGAGTGTGATTCTTACCTGGAAATTATACGAGGAACAATTTACACCAGAGACAACAGAGCTGCTCCTGCAACACTAGCCTCTGTATATTCTCACATTTAAACACCAAAATATTTGATAAATTAATAGTTGATTGGATGAATTACATTTTAAATCACAAAACAAAAGCTGACAAGAGAGACGATGCTTTGCAGAGATAACGAGCCGTGTCTGCTGTGCTCGCATTAATTAATTAGACTACTCACCATTTAACTTTCGCTGTCTGCACCTCGCGTCTTTTCCTTCAGAAGTTGCCCTTGTAAAGTTGCTCTCTGATGTTGTAAAGTGTTTTATATGTATATTTATATTTATCCCCCACGGCTGTAAAGTTTCCATAGTCGATTATGAGTCATTCCCCGAGCTCCTGGATGAGACGCACAGTGTTTACGTGACTGTAGTGGTTTTAAAGATTGTATTTTGAAAGGGCATCAAAGGTTTATTTTGATACCACAGGATTATTTCCGGTCTTGTCCCTTATAAAACCATAGACTGTATCAGAGTCCTGCACTGGGTCAAGTACCCGCGGGTTGTTGAAACAGGCGGGTTTTAATGTTCTAGAATTTTATGGGCGGGTAGTAATTACACATGGGCGGGTCAGGACTAAAGCAGGAATACACCAGGACTAAACCAGGTCTAAACCAGAACTAAACCAGATCTAGACCAGGGCTAATCTTGCACTTAAGAGAGAGAGAGAGAGACCCCCAAGCCCGTGGAGCTGCGCTTAGCTCGGTGGGATGCAGAGCTCTGAGTCAGTCCTTTCTCCTGCGGTCACCCGACGGTCTACACGGGCACCTCTGAGCCCATCCTGACATTGAGTCCTGGTTCAGTTCTGGTTTAGTCTGGTCAGTCCTGAAATTAGTCCTAGGTTAGTCCTGGTTCAGTCCGTGGCGTGTTTCTTCTGCTAATGCCTGTGAAGTGATGAAAGTCGGGTCGCGTCTGTGAATTCATATTTGTACTCATTTCATTTTGTGATTGTAATTTTTGAAGTCGTAACTTTTCAATTCATGTTCTGATGGATGCTTCAATCAGAATGCTTTTAATCTGTGTGTGATTTAGGTAATGGGTGCCATGTTAACGGGTCCGGGCGGGTGCGGGATTAACTTTGATATAATCGCGGGTTAACGGGCGGGTGTGGTGCTGTACTGCGCAGGTGTGGGCAGGTAGTCAGGCTGGCACCACCTAATGCCTCCTCTCAATTTTATTTCTCTCCTGCAACTAGGTCAGGAATCAAAATACAATAGATGGTTCGAAAAAAACCCAGAAGTGCAAGTTCGGGCACCAGCCAATCAGCGAAGAGCCATATATTCTGTGTTGGCAGCGATTCCCGAGATCGAGGATTTAAAGTCGGAACTAGGGATGGGCAATCGATTATCGATTAATCATTAACGTTTTTATATTAAAATGATCATCATTATTATTACTATCTGCACTACTAATCTGCATAAATAAATTAAACTTTACCACATCAGCTCGTTTATTATAATGTGTTTAATGCAGTTTTGCTCAACTCTCACAGAAACGAAACTTAAAACCGCATCGCTAATTTGCATAAACTAAGCGAAGATAAAACTACAGCTCTTGTGTCGCTGATGCGGTCGGTTTCTGTCGGATTAAAAGACACGACTCAGTGGAATACAGGTTAATGTGACCAGATTTGCGTTTGTCAAAACCAGGACAGCGTACGGGGGGTGGGGGGTGGGGACTCGTCATCGACATTGCGCGACTCTCACCTGGTAAAAGCTTTTTCCCACTGGACACAGAAACATATGTGCTGCTTTGTACACTGTGCACATGGACTCACACTTGTCCCGAACGCAACGGAAAGCCTGGAATTTCTTGTACAAATCATCGTTAAATAGGCATTTGTGCTTCGGTACGTTGCAGACTGACCGAATGTTTGTGTCTCGCTCCTTCTGAGTGCAGAGAGACACATGTACAGACCATGTTTGGTTACGCTACGCACAGCAACCTACATTCGGTTTGTCTATTAAAATTAACGTAATCGATGAAATTCTTAATGATCAATTATCGATTAATCGATTAATCATGCCCATCCCTAGTCAGAACAAAGAGAATGTTTGGTGAATTTCAAAGCCGTTATTGCCCTTCTTCCTACGAGATTTGGGAAAAGCTTAATATACCAGTTAGCCCCGTTAGCAGCGATTGGTTAAATAAAGAAAAGTACCCGCCTACCATCGAGTGAACGAATTCGAACACTCAAGACGGTTTGTACGAAGTGAAACCGACTGATGAATCAGGCTAGTGGGTGGGTGCGAGTCTCCAAAAATGGACCCGTACAGGACTCTGGACTGTATATATAAATGGACATAGCCAATGCACTAGCCACGACGCTCCAAATAGGAAGTTCGCGTGTGGCTCTTCCGCCTCCTTCTGATGCTGGCTCCCACTGACTTACACTGGAATATTGTGGCTCCTCTCTTTGTAACTGCTGCTGTCAACCTCGTCATTTCGGTCTTAAAATGTTGGTATTAACCCGCTCTACATGATCCTGGCGTTTTCATTTCGCTACTTTGTCCGTGAAAAAAATCCTACTCATAATATAGACCAAATATGCCAATGTAACCTTGAGCATCATGAACTTCATTTGAGCGATGCTGAACACTGTGGTTGACGTGACACGCGCTTAGTCCACTTTTTTATACAGTCTATGTATAAAACCCGTGGAGACGCTCTGACGCTGAAAAATTAGAGCTAAACCCTGAGACGATAAGTTTAATGCCATTTGTGATGAATCAGTGACATCTTCATGGAGATGAGAATGTGACTGACCCTCCACCAGAACATAGTGCACCTTTAAAGGGCCCATATTACGTTATTTTCAGATTTAATTTATAATGTTTTCTCATCGTAGTGTCGAAGTACTTTAGGACGGTCTTGGTCTTGTACCCGCGTGTACCAGCGCGTATCGCAGGGCAGGTTCAACTTTTTCTTAAAACATCCTACCTGTCCATCCGCCTCACATCAGCGTGCTTCTCCTCGTCTTTTCACGCTCTCGCTCCTCCCCGTGTAGAGCGCACATCGGCCCGGTCCTTAGTTCGAGCTAATTAAAAGGGATGAAGATGAAACGCGAAGCAAAAATGAATCAAAATGTATGTTACAGTGTGAGCATAAAGAAGACCTACGGCGATATTTGTGCTGACGTTTGCCTAATAAAATGCACCTGTACATGTGCGTTTGTCACGATGTGCATTTGGTTTGGTAAATGCACAGAGGCTGGTAAATCCCACCGCAAAACCAGTAAGAATGTAACTCCGAGGTTTAAAAATCCTACCCACTTTACTCTCTTTGAAGCAGTTTTCTGTAAAGTGCCAGTGGAAGCAGGATTGAAGAAGGAGTTCCCAAATTGTGTTTGAGGGTCCAAAAAAGGGGCACAGTGTTTAAATCCAGTTTGCTTGGATTTTTTTTAAGTGTAAATTGAACATTAATCAGATAGAACAAGAAAGGTTTATAAAAAAAAAAAATATATATATATACATGTGCCAAAATAACTGTTAAATACAAATAAATGTAGAAAATTACAAAGATGGCCTCGATTTGGTCTCGATGGGCCGTGGTCTTGGTCTTGTCTCGATCTCAACCCTCAGAGGTCTTGGTCTCAGTCTCGGGACCCTGTGGTCTCGATTAGTGCGGTCTTTACTACGACACTTCTCATCACAAACAGACCTGGAGTTGTGTTTTAAAAACCTTACCCCTAATGGTTTACAAATCCTACCCACTTGATTCACTTTGAAGCAGTTTTCTGTAAAGTGCCACTGGAAGCAGGAATGAAGAAGGGCTTCTCAAACTGTGGGCAAAAGTCTTGTTCTTGTCTCAATCTAGACTCTCAGAGGTCTTCATCTTGTCTTGGTCTCGGGACCCTGTGGTCTCAGACAAGTCTTGGTCTTGATTAGTGCACTCTTGACTTCATCACTTACAGACCTGCAGTTGTGTTTTAAAAATCCTTCCCACTTCATGTTTATGTCAAGAGCTGGATTTGAACCCCCAACCTTCAGATCAGTGGGCGAATGCTCCACCAACTGAGCTACTGCGAGATGGCTTTATAAAAACATGGATATATATGTGCCAAAATAAGTGTAAAATACAAATAAATGTAGAAAATTACAAAGATGGTCTTGATGGGCCATGGTCTCAGCCTTGTCTCTGTCTCTACCTTTAAAAGTCTTGGTCTTGTCTCGACCTCGGACCCTGTGGTCTCAGACAGGTCTTGGTCTCGATTAGTGCGACTACAATACTACGCGTCACAAACAGACCTGGAGTTGTGTTTTAAAAAACCTTACCCCTAAAGGTTTAAAAATCCTACCCACTTTATTCACTTTGAAACAGTTTTCTGTAAAGTGCCAGTGGAAGTGGGATTAACGAAGGGGTTCTCAAACTGTGGGCGAGGGTCCAAAAAAGGGGCACAGTGTTTAAATCCAGTTTGCTTGTCTTATTTTAAGTCTAAATTAACATTCATCAGATAAAATGGAGATAGATTTATAAAACATTGATATATTTGTGCCAAAATAACTGTAAAATACAAATAAAGGAAGAAAATTACAAAGATGGTCTCGATGGGCCATGGTCTCAGCCTTGTCTCGGTCTTGACCTTTAAAAGTCTTGGTCTTGTCTCGATGTTGACCCTCAGAAGTCTTGATCTTGTCTCGGTCTTGAGACCCTGTGGTCTCGGACAGGTCTTGGTCTCGATCGGTGCGGTCTTGACTACAACACTACTCATCACAAACAGACCTGGAGTTGTGTTTCGTTTCTTTTCACACAAGTTTAACACACAAATCCTGAGTTTTATGCTCTTCTCTGAAACAGAAAACACGCCTTCCACCTTGTGATGTCATGTGGTAATACGGGAAGTGCTCCACTGTGTTTTTAAACTCCACACACCTTCACTAGAATCATTTGGATGATTTCAGCCCTAGAATTTCCAGTCTCTGCAGAACTAAAGGTAAAAGGTTGCTGTTAACTTGAAAACTATCACTTCATGACATCACAAGGTGGAACTGAGCTTTTTGCGCTTTGGATATGTAGATAGACTAATAATAAAAAGTTACTCAAACATGTGTGAATGAAACAAAACAACTCTAGGCATGGTTTTGATGAGGAAACAACATTATAACACGGCCTAAACCTCACAAGAGTCATTTTTGTGTAATAGCGGACCTTTAATACAGTATGTACCATGGAAATCAGTCGATGAGGGACACGTTCTATGTTTCCTGAGTTAGATCGGACTGAAACAGATCTACTAACCTGCGTGAAGCCATATGTATAACTGTTACACCACAGAAATCAATAATCAGTTTCCAGTCGTGATCCTGTTGGGCGTCGTAATCCACTCTGAGCCGCGTGCAATTCCACTTTACACAGTCATTACTGACTATTGGAGACTGATGAAGCGGCAGAGGCGGGAATCGAACCAGCATCCCCGGGGATCAAGTGTGGTCCAATCTACAACGCACAATCAGCTAAGGCAGGGATACTCATTGGTGGCTCACAAGAATAGTACCACAAATAGTAACACAGTATAATTTTTTTAAATGTGCTGATGAACATATAGTGAACATTGCAACACAAACATCTGCATTTCACTAAGTATTTTCCGGGCATCGCATCATGGAAGACGCCACCCATCCAGCACATGGACTTTTTACAACTCTCCCATCAGGCAGAAGATTGCGCCACCTACAGGCCAGCACCACCAGACTACAGAACAGTTTTTGTCCTGATGTCGTGAAACAGATCAATTCTGTCAGAAAGCCCAGACACTAATGCACTTTACAAAACAGCACTGACTTGGAGCGCACTTTAGAAAACGGGGGCGGGTGGGGGCTGTTTTTTTAAAGACTGTATTTGACATACAATATTTTAACTATTTATTCTTATTATTATCTATGCTGCTGTTGACCTGGACCTGAGTGCAGTGTTTCGTTTCTGTGTATTTTTTTTTATACTGAAATGACAAATAAATTCTGATTCTGATTCTGATCCCGCTCGCAAATCCATAGAGCAGTGGATGAAAGTCCGAAGTAAGGACTGGTGGATCCGGATCGCGTCAGAAGGGTGGCCCAACGAACATGCGCTGAACGACCAGAATTATTTTTAAGAAGAATAAACATTTACATGATCGAGGAATAAATCAGTTCAGCTTTAAAATCGGAATAAACCACCCACTTACTTGAGAATTAAGTTTAATTCCTAATAATCATTTTCATTAGGAATTAGGTGTTTACGTTTTAAAGCGGAATTAATTTTTATTCAGAATTAAGTGATTTTAATTTGGAATTAAAGCTCTCATGTAAACGTGGCAATACACGCATTAAGAATATCGGACTTCCGGTCATTGCGCAATTCATACTGGGAAGAATTTTCAAAAAAAGTGAGCATCAAACCGCCATGTTTGATTTCCCAGTGGGATGCGTCTATTGACAAAGCCGATCTTTTCAAGTCTTTTGAACCATATCACTTTTGTTTCTGGTTCTGATATTGTCATATTTTATTTTTGGGTTTCGGACATTGTAATTGTGTGGGTGTTGGATCCTAACAGTGGAAAACGGCTCAAGAAATGTGTTTGCAAACTCCATAAATGAAAAAGTGAATCAGATGTGTGTGACTGCAAACCTCTGTTCAAACTGTTTCTCTTCCCAACGGAATTGAAAAATAGTGAAAGGTGAAGGCGATGGGCAGGATTGATCCACAGGAAGGATGAAAAAGGAAACCTCTGACTGCCTAAATCATCCCGAGTTTGCAGCAAACATTTTGTATGTGGAGCGCCAACAAAACAGGATCCCGTTTGTTAATCGAGAGGTGCAGAACAGAAACAGGCCGAGCTCGCACTTTCTTGTTCTTGTGGTTTTACAGCAACATCACGTCTTGGTCTCTTTGCAGTGGAAGGTGTTTCTTGGTGAACAGCTGGTGCCTTTCACTTTGGCGTTGACTTTTTAAATTCATAATCGAGGTTGAGCGAGAGATCGGGATTTTACTTTGTTGGCGCTCCACATACAAAATGTTCACTGCAAACTTGGGATGATTTAGGCAGTAAAAGGTTTCCTTTTTCATCCTTCCTGTGGCTCAATCCTGCCCATTGCCTTCGCCTTTCACTATTTTTCAATTCCGTTGGGAAGAGAAACAGTTTGAACAGAGGTTTGCAGTCACACAGATCTGATTCCCTTTTGCATTTATGGAGTTCGCAAACAAATTTCTCGAGCCATTTTCCGCTGTTAGGATCCAACACCCACACAATTAACAATGTCTGAATCCCAAAACTAAAATATCACAATATCAGAACCAGAAACAAAAGCGATATGGTTCAAAAGATTAGAAAAGAAGGGCTTTGTCAATAGACGCATCCCACTGGGAAAACAAACACGGCGATTTGATGCTCACTTTTTCGGAAAATCCTTCCCAGTATGCATTGCACAATGACTGGAAGTCCGAGATTCTTGATGCGTGTATTGTGGCGTAAAAATTGCAAGAATTTATTGATATCTGCAATTTTACCTTTGATTATGATCATAGATGATTTCAGTTCAAATGCACTTAATCTATTCAAAGATCGAAAATCACTTAAGAAAATACATGACTGTAAAAGTAGGTCAGACATTTCACACGGGCCTAACGACTTCACAACATGGCTGACTGCTGCCGTGGCGGAGCGTGAGGTAGAGAGGAGAGATAGGGCGGCCAGCGAAGGGCGATCAAATCAAACCATTATAGAAAACACGCGGGGGCCTGGAGGAGAACTCAAAGACAATGTCACCTTTATGAATGTATCCCGCTCTAAAAACGGCAGAGGGCACACGTGAGGAGGGCGTCTCAGCACCTGCACCAGACTACACAGGGACAGGACAGAGGGATTTAGTTTTATGTTACACTGATGGTTCTACTTAAAGGTGGATTGTTTCACTTTTCTGGTGGAGAGTCCGTCACCTGCTTTTAACGATGGATATGTCATTGCTCTGCCTGGAATGTTCCACAGTTTGACATTAATCTAGCCAGGCTGGTGCCGCCTAGAGCCTCCACTCCGTTTAATTTCTCTCCAGCGACTTGGTTAGGAATCAAAATACACTAGACGCTTCGCAAAAACCCCGGACGTTGTAGACCGTGCACCAGCCAATCAGCGAAGAGCTCTGAAGCTGTGAGGTCAAACTCAAGCAGTGTTGGGGAGTAACAGATTACATGTCCCGGCGTTACATAGTCAGAGTACAAATTATGAGTAACTGTATTCAGTTACAGTTACTGTTTCAGAGAGTGGTAATTGGATTACAGTTACTTTGTTGAAATAAATGGATTCCAGGGTGGTATTTTCCTGTTTTCACATTTTGGGCTACATCCCTTTTTTTTTTTTTTTTTTTTTTTCGGTAATTCCACTCATTGCCGGAAACTAAACTAGATCTAAACTCGATCTAAACCAGGTCTAAATCAGGACTAAACCAGGACTAAATCAGGACTAAACCAGGACTAAAACAGGACTAAAACAGGATTTAACGTGTTTCCTCCTCTTCTATCAATAATATTTTTTTATTTGGTTAAGTAAAATCTGGGCTTTTCATTTTCTTTTAACAGACAAAACATCTTATGTTACGATTTCCTAGTCTTTGCTTCTCTACAGGAAAAATCAAGTAATCCAAAGTATTCAGATTACTTTATTCACCTGAAGTAATTTAATGGATTCGGTTACAAACTACATTTTGGGGTATGTAATCTGTAATCTGTAGGGGAATACATTTTAAAAGTAACCTTCACAACACTGAACTCAAGCACCTGTCTGGGTCCCTTCTGTGGAACAGCACAACAGTAAACAAAGAGATGGATGGAGACGAAGACAGACATTCTGTGTTGGCAACGATTCCGGAGATCGAGCATTTAAAGGCGAAATAAAGAGAATATTTAGTGAATTTTCACAAGGGGAAAGACGCTATTGCCCATCTTCCTATGGGATTTCACGCATTACATAGGTCACGGCCAAACAACAGGGATTGGTTAAATAAAAAAGGTACCGTCTACCGTCGAGCGAACAAATTTTCCACAAAGTGAAACCAACTGATGAATCAGGCTAACATTAATCACCACTAATTTACATTTATTCAATTACAGGTGGTTTTATAGCTCAAAAATGCCAAGATAAACAGACATTCTGACTGTGATCGGGGTCGCCTCTCCACAGATCTGACCTGTAACTTGGTCTGGTTTGGTCTCCATGAAGATAGAAAGGTTTAATGCCATACTGTGAAACATTCTAGACAAATATATTTTTTGTAAATTTGTATGTGTAATCCATTCAAGTTTTACTTATTAATTTTGAAGTGTGTTCCTTTAAATTTCTTTTAACTGTGCAGTATCATATGTGTCCAGTAGATGGTGCTGTAGGTTCTGTTGCAAATGTACCACCATCTTGTGAAAAAATTGGACAGCACACGTGAGCTATTTTGTGTAAAATGTGGTAAAATGTTGCTCAAATGGTTAAATAACACCTTGTTTTTGGTTCTTTGAGATAAATCAATTTGCAAAAGGTTCGGGAGAAGATGATTTATCCAAGTTTTGTTTGGTCTTGTTCTCCAGTGAGTGTGTTAAAATGCTATGCTCGCTTCAGCTTATTTTTACATTTATCTTAATTACATGATACAGTGAAAATTGGAGAAACTGGAGAAAATGTATAACTATGTACAAATCAGAACTTATTTACAGAAACAGATTTTAAGGGGGTTGTTACACTACCATGTGCAGTGCTAGTGCCATATGTTAAATACTGCACATTGTGTAAGAACCTGCAAGCTTTTGTAATCCAGTTAGATGTAGTTTGAAATGATTTGAACCAGATCTGATTTTGTGCTTTATGATATGTGCATATTTGACCTGGAACTGATCGGTGTGAGGCTGGAGTCACTGGATCCAGGGCCCGAGGATGTGCTAGATGCCTTAACATTTCCACGGTGGACGAAAGGACCGAGTGACCACAGAAAATCAGGTGACCGCAGTCTAAAGGACCAGGTGACCGCAGACCGCCGGGTGACCGCAGACCGTCGGGTGACCGCAGACCGTCGGGTGACCGCAGACCGTCGGGTGACCGCAGACCGTCGGGTGACCGCAGACCGTCGGGTGACCGCAGACAAAAGCACAGCGTAAGGCTCGGCTCCAGACGGTTCTCCACGCCGCAGGGCTCGCTCTCAAGTCCAAGATTAGTCCTGGTGTAGTCATGATTTAGACCTGGTTTAGACCTGGTTTACCCCTGGTTCCACTACAGAGGCATTTTGCTGCTTTGGCTGGTTCGCTCTCTGATTGTCCAATCAGCGGGTCTGAATTGTGTGACGTTGTCGTACATCTGCTAAAAGGCCCTGGCGATACCAACTCAAAATCTGATTGGTTGAAGCAACAGTTTCATGGACATTTATTTTGTGTTGGCAGTGTTAGGCAGTAACAGATTACATGTACTGGAGTTACATAATCAGAGTACAAATTATGAGTAACTGTATTCAGTTACAGTTACTGTTTCAATGAGTGGTAATTAGATTACATTTTCTTTGTTGAAATAAATGGATTACACAGCGGTATTTTCCTGTTTTTATATTTCAGGCTATTCCCCCTTTTTTTTTTTTTTTTTCCAGTAATTCCAATCATTGCCGGAAACTAAACTAGATCTAAACTAGATTTAAACCAGGTCTAAACAGGTCTAAAACCAGGTCTAAACCAGGCCTAAACCAGGACTAAAACCAGGTCTAAACGAGATCTAAACGAGATCTAAACGAGATCTAAAACAGATCTAAAACCAGGACTAAAACTCGGTTTAAACTAGATCTAAACCAGGTCTAAACCAGGTCTAAACCAGGACTAAACCAGGACTAATCTAGGCTAAAACCAGGTCTAAACTAGATCTAAACCAGGTCTAAAACCACGTCTGAACCAGGACTAAACCTTCCTCGTCTTTGCTTCTCTACAGCAATCCAAGTAATCCAAAGTATTCAGATTACATTACTTACTTTAAATAATTTAATGGATTACGTTACAAACTACATTTTGGCATATGTAATCTGTAATCTGTAGGGGAATACATTTGAAAAGTAACCTACCCAACACTGTGTGTTCGAGGGCCTGCAGGACATAATGTGAAGGCCTCAGGCAGACTTCTTTGACCTTGATTCTGCCTAGCAACAAGTGACGGCTGAAATGTGATTGGTCAAATGCTTTAATATGAAAATGCATGTCTGGAAGCAGCACAACCATCGGAAAACTCTGAAAGGAAGTGGACAGATCATTTGGAATTATTTTTATGTGTGTGTGTGTGTGTGTGTGTGTGTGTGTGCTTAATATGGCTCTGTACAAACTGTCCACAAGAAATGTTACACAGTGCACCTTGAACAAATTAAACTCATGTAAGGCAGAATTCTGCTTCTATTCAGATTTAATGATGTTTTTAGCAATACATTTTTTGCAAACAACATCTCAAGCATATGTAAACCCACAACATGCTACATAGGTCTCTAGTTAAATACAATCAATCAATTAACCTGCCCAGGGACGACAGGTGTAAATTGGCATTGGTGCTATAACCTGGTACATGCATCTCTGCTGTTAAGGTTAATGTAGACTGTGCACTGTCACTGTCTCATGAAATCAAATAAACTATAAACCACAACAATAAATTAGCAGTTTCTTCTCACATAATTTTGCTTTCATAACAATACAGATTTTTTGATGAATCAGCAAAGAAAATCACATTAATTAAAAGCTAATGTTTGTGTTAACACTCTGATTTTGTGAAGTCAGATGATTACATAGATACCTCAGAGTTTTGAGGATCACATGCCTACACTGTATTTTAAAAGCCACAATTACAAGCCTGACATTGTGCATTTTATCTATTTTCTAATATATCAGAATTAACTGAGTACAGTGGGATCCGAGAGAACTCGTATTTCTTTAAAAAAAACTTGGTATGTAGTTGAGCGGGTTGGGCAGGTTGGACATGAAGGATTTCTTTGGCTTTTGTGTTGGGGGTTTTTCGAGTAGAACCTCTCCTTTTTTTTACTTTGTCCATATACTCTGCTTTCTCTTTCATCTCTGTTAGTGACTTTACTCTTTCTTTCCAGCCTGGTTCAGCTTGAGATTTCTCCCCTTCGATGAGCATATCAATGTAATCTGGAGTAGAGAGGGGGTCTGGTTTCAGAGCGATCTCCTTCAGTCGGTTCAAACTGGCAGAGGACTCGTCTATTAACACTGTCACTTCATCTTGGACGTCGTCATATTCTGTTTCAAGTTTGTCCAGCAAAGCCTCAACAGTATTTTTTGCATCTTTAGCTATGTCATACTTCTCCTTCAGATCCTTAATAGTTTCCTTCTTTGTTACTTGTTTGTATTCCCATTTGTATTTCTGATTGAAATGCACATTCCAGATGCATTTGTTTGGACATACAGTGCAGTTTCCATTGCTTCCCATTGCAAAACAGTGTATTTTATCTTCATCATTTGCATATGCACAATTATCATGACATGTGTAATGACACTGCTGACAGTTGGTGATGTAGATGCCTGTTCCAGAAATATCAATCTGGACGGGATCAGTGACAGTGACGGTATATTCAAAGTTTTTATTCCTGCTCATCTCGGCCTGGTGCGTTTCCACTATTTGGGAAGTCTGTTTTATCTCCTCAAGTTTAGAGAGACCAACTCGGACCTGCTTCTGAAGATTCTCCACCAGGTTCTCCAGCTGTTTACGCTCTGTCAGCACCTCTTTGGTCATTGTCAGACTTTTAGTTTCTATTTTACTCAAAGCAACAAAAAATCTCTTCATGCTTTTGTTGCCCATGTCCCAAAACATGTGGTCAATCTGAACCATCTGCAGCCATCGATATTTATCTGCTCTCTCTTCAGAGGAACCTGATAAACAGGAACTTGCCATGATTTGGATGCTAGATAAGTGCTTTTGTCTCTAACTCCATCAGCGAGACGTTTCTGGTCTTTTAGCTGGCTTTCTAAAGTTTGTCTGTTCATTGTGCAATAGAGTTGGGTGAGGACTGATACCTAAACTTAACCTTAAATAATCAAAAATGAATCCTTCTGGTGAGCAAAAACCTGAAAACAAATAAAATAAAATTATTTTCTGTACTCACTTGTGGCATCATTTTAAAATACACTGGGCACTATGAAGGGACCAGCCAACGATCAATATTGAAAAAACAGCATGCTCAACTAATGCACAAAGGAATGACACAATTTGGATCGCTATATGCTAGAGCAGGGGTGTCCAAACTTTTTTTAATCAAGGGCCACATATCTAAACACAGACGAAGCAGAGGGCTGATCGAGGGCCGTAGACTGATGCTCAGTACAGTGAATAATTGAAATATGTGCATGTTTAAACACGTTAGAATGAGCCATCAGTCTTTATTCATGCCAAGATAGTCAAAACCACACACTAAATATTATATATTAGCATTATAATGGTAGATTTTCAAAAAACGTGCAGTAAAAAGTTCATTTTTAATTGGTGCAAGGTAATTTGGGCCAATTCACCTGGAAGCCTGAGGGCCAAAACAAATTGTCTGAGGGCCGCATTTGGCCCACAGGCCATAACTTGGACATGCCTGTGCTAGAGAGCTATTACACATGCACACCGTGCTGTGTTTTTGAATCCTCAGCATGATCACAATGTATTCCTCTGATTTAAAGTAACTATATTCTGAATATCAGCAAATGAAAGGGTAATTAAACTTGAACACAATTTGCATTCTAAATACATATTTATGGAACATGTATTTAGTTACTTCCTAACACTCCTAGTCCAGTCTAACCACTGTTGACTGTTCACTGTGTCAGTAATGACGGCGCCATTAATTAATCAGTGGTCAATGGTCAGTTTATTATTAAAACAGTTGAAGTAAAAAAAAAAGTTTTAAAGTACACGACCAATCTCTGTATGATGAGTTTGATATATATATATATAGTTTACACGGTGGATGCATTTTGGTCATCTTGTCAGCTCTCAAATGGTCAGCGGGTATGATCAGAATGTGCTCTCTTGTCAGAGCTGAACCACCCACACAGATGGGAGATGGACGCTTTGACAGAGACAGCACTGTTCAAAAGACAGTCTCTTTTTTATTTATTTTGCATCAGTGTGGAACTCATTTTTTATCTAGAGCCTAATCACAACAAGAAATGACCAAGGGTAAGATTTGTTTACGTGGTTCAGACTGAAAATGGGAATGTTTACCATTTTTTCTTATTTAGTTTTTTTGTTTTGTTTTGTTTTGAATATGTATTTTACTATGTCACGGGTTCGTCCGAAATAAATGTAAAAATGATGGCTCAGTCAAAAAAACTTCACTTAAGCGGGTTTTTATTCGCACCAGCTCCAAGTGCAGAGTGAAATATTTACAGTGACAAAAAAAAATGAGGTGGTAGACAGAAGTATTTACAAACATATGTACACTAATCACTTACAGTTGCCAGCGCCCACGTAGTCAGGCCAAATACCCACTCACAAATGACTGGAGCTCCCTCCTTTTATACCCCCTTAGCCCCTCCCCCCGGGCTAACCAATTAACGAAAATGGGGTTTTAAGGAATTAACATAAGCAAAATTGTATTGAGGAACACAAATCAACTTGGAAATAAACATAATAAAAATAACTTAAAGAACCCCTCATAAGGTTAACATAAGTTCCATTAAACAACTTCAAAAACCCACAAATGCCCCCAAATAGACCACAATGGTTGAGTCCATGATCACATGTCCCCCTTGAGCGCGCCACTATGTGCTATTTAAAGCACAACCAGGAAGTGCCTCGGTTTGGCCCTAAACTCAAGAACGGCGCGGAGGCTTCTGCAGGTAGGAAAGCAGCGTCGGCGTCGAGTGTGCCCCCTCGAACGCACTAGCCGGGAAACCGTTCAGATGTTGGGGAAAAACAGCATAAACCAGTCTATCGGAGCTTAGCTCCGCAAAACGGGGAGGGAAGGAAGCATCGTGCGCGCTCTTTGGCCAGATGCAGACACGCCAGTCGGGAGATGACGGGGCAACACAGGTGCTCCGTCACATGATTCCCCTCCTCCCCAAGGTTGGCGATGTGCGGCAACCTGGACAGATAGTCCGCCACCACATTGGCCTTGCCAGCTCAATGGTGGATCTGGAAATGGAACGGCTGGAGAGAGAGATACCAGCGGGTGAGACGGCTGTTATGATCTTTCATAGAGTTCATCCAGGTCAGAGCACGATGATCAGTCTCTAAGACAAACTCCCTCCCCAGCAGGTAATACCTCAGACTCTCCAGCGCCCACTTGATGGCCAGGCCCTCCTTCTCCACAGTGGAGTACCTGGTCTCATGTGGCAACAGCTTGCGACTCAGGTATAGCAGGGGACGTTCTTCTCCAGGTTCACCTTGGGCCAAGACTGCCCCCAGTCCTACTGCGGAGGCATCAGTCTGGACCAAAAACTGCTGGCTGAAGTCGGGACTTCTCAGCACTGGGGAGGAACACAAGCAGTTCTTAAGGGTCTGGAAGGCTGTCTCGCAGGCCTCGGTCCAGGAGACAGGATTTCTCTGGTCCTTCGTCGTCAGCGCTGTCAGAGGGGCGGCGATGGTTGCGAACTGCGGGACGAATCTCCGGTACCAGCCGGCCAAGCCCAAGAAGGACCTCACCTCCTTCTTTGTGCGAGGGCGTGGGCAGCTGCGGATGGCCTCGACCTTGTCCACCTGAGGCCGGACCTCACCTCCTCCCAGACGATAGCCCAGGTACGTCGCCTCCTGCTTGGCCCACTGACACTTGGCAGGGTTTAGTGTCAGACCTGCCTGTTGGATCTGGCCAAGGACTCGCTCCAGGTGATGCAGGTGCTGTTCCCAGGTGTCACTGTAGATGACCACATCGTCTAGGTAGGCAGCACTGCAGTCGCCACACCCCTGCAGGACACGGTCCATTAGTCTCTGGAAGGTGGCAGGTGCTCCATGGAGGCCAAAGGGCATCACGGTGAACTGGAAGAGGCCGGCAGGTGTCCGGAAGGCCGTGTATGGGCGACTGGACACCTCCAGAGGCACCTGCCAGTAGCCCTTGCAGAGGTCAAGGGTGGTGATGAACCTGGCCTGACCGATCTTCTCCAGCAGGTCATCAATCCGGGGCATCGGGTAGGCATCGACATCACGTTGAGCTTCCGGAAGTCGATGCAGATGCGGAGTGAGCCGTCCTTCTTCACCACGATGACCACCGGACTGCACCATTCCGATTGTGATGGCTCGATCACCCCCAGGTGCTGCATCTCCTCCACCTCCTTCAGGAGCTGTGCCACCAGATGTTGTGGAACCCGGTAGGACCTCTGGCGGACCGGGCCCTTGTCCTTTAAACGGATGACGTGCTCGACCAGGACCGTCTTACCCGGGTTAGCAGCAAACAGCTTGGAGACTCTCTGGAAGACCTGGATCAGCTGGCTGGACTAGTCAGCGGAGAGATGGTTGAGGGCCGGTTCAGCAGGCTGGCGGAGGTCGGCTAGAGTGGACTCCTCCTCCCCTTCGCTGTCCACCTCCGTCGCCAGCAGGGACGCCACGGGCACCGGGATTACTGGAGCTTCCTTCCACTCCTTCAGCAGGTTAACATGGTAAGTCTGCTTTGCCTTCTTCTTGTCCGGGTGGTGAATCTCGTAGGTCACAGGGCCCATCTTCCGGAGAACTGTGTAGGGGCCTTGCCACTTGGCAAGTAGCTTGCTGGTGGAGGATGGCAGGAGGAGCAGAACCTTCTGGCCAGGCTGGAGCTCTCTGTGTCTGGCCTGACGGTCGTACCATGCCTTCTGGGACTGCTGGGCCTCTCGTAGGTTGACCTCGGCTTCCTCCCGGTATTTGGCCAGGCGGTCCCTCATCTCCAGCACGAACTGGACCATACTGCGATCACTGGTGGTTGTGGGAGCTTCCCAGCCCCTTAGCAGCAGGTCTAATGGTCCCTGGACATCCCAGCCATACAGTAACTCGAACGGGGAGAAACCAGTGGCCGCCTGAGGAACCTCCTGGTAGGCAAACAGCAGAAAGGGCAGCCACTAGTCCCAGTCTCGTCCGGTATCAGCCACGAACTTCTGCAGCATCCTCTTTAGGGTCTGGTTGAACCGCTCGACCAAGCCATCCGTCTGAGGGTGGTATGGAGTGGTCTTGATCGCCGAGATTCCCAGCTGCCGGTGGAAGAGCTGCAGAAGTCTGGAGGTGAAGTTCGTCCCCTGGTCGGTCACGATCTCATCCGGAATACCAACCCTGGAAAACAACTGCACAAGACAACGCAGCACCGCCGGGGCAGTGACGGTGCGCAGGGGGAACGCCTCGGGGAACCGGGTGGCATAATCGCACAGCACCAGGATGTACTGGTGTCCGTCATTACTCCGCACTAATGGGCCAACAATATCCATGGCTATACGGCGAAATGGGGTGGAAATCACGGGCAGAGGTTGGAGAAGGGCACGGTCAGATTGGCGGACATAGGACGTTTTCTGACAGGTGGGACAGGTTTTACAGAAATTTTGTACATCCGCATACATGGAGGGCCAATAGAAGCGAGAAGCTATACACAAATAAGTCTTTTGTCGACCCAGATGACCAGCCCAAGGCACGGTGTGTGCCAGGTGCATGACCAGTGGTCGACACGACATGGGAACCACGAGGCGCCTGGCACCGTCAGTCACTGCATACAAGATATCATTGTCAATAACATAGCACTCCCTGCTTCCTTTTGCCATATCGGGCCTCTCAACTACTCTGGCAAATGCTGGCTTCAAAGTCTCATCCTGCCTTTGTAAGGCCCCAATGTCCTCTGGCACCTCCCACATCAATCCTGCCTTAAAGTCTGGCTCCCTCGACTTTAGTCCCTTTTCAATGCGCCACTGGCGGCGTGACTTCCTAGGCCCCTTTGTGCCCCCTTCAAACAACTCACTGTCCAGGGTAGAAAAAGGTTCGAGATTGGACCCCTGTCCTTGCCTGCGCACGGGTGATCACAGGACCCGAAAACCCCCTGCCACAGTCACTGACTTTAGCTCCCCCTTCCTGCAACACATCGATCAGCACAGGTAGATCCCACCCCAGGATGGCAGCTACTGGTAACTTCTCCACCACCCCCACCGACAACAAATACGGTTGTTCATCCACAGTCACTGTCAGATCAGCAGTAGGGTAGGAATGGCAGTCACCATGTACACACAAAATGGTTTCCTGCCTGCTGTAATCTACGATGCTTGTAGGCACGACGTCCCTTCGGACCAGGGTTGACAAGCTACCAGAGTCAACCAGAGCTGTCACGGGTTCACCATTAATAGTAACCTCCTTGTAACACTGCCGCCTCTCTCCAGCACTGACATCCTCAGCACGTGGGGTATAACATGCCCCGCTAAGTTTAGCTTTTTCGATTGGGCACAGGGAAGCTTTATGACCTGACTGCTGACAGTAGAAACAAACAAGCTCCTTACCGGGACCACGTTGGCTGGGTGCAGGGCTGGGATCTCCAGGCAGGTGGGAGTTGACTCTGGTTGCCGGTCTGGGTTGAGAAGAAGGCTGCCGACCAGGGCCCCCTGGGTAGGCAGCTGGGCCTCCCCTCCGCGCATTGAGGTACTGCAGCGCTAGCTTGGCCGCAGCTAATCCCTCTGTTGGCTCGTGCTCCTTCACCCAGGTGCGAATGTCTGCCGGGAGGACCCGTAGCAGCTGCTCCAAGATAATCTGCTCCCCGATTTGCTCCTTAGTGTGCTGCTCTGGCCGGATCCATCGTCGGTAGAGCCCCTTTAAACGGTGGTAAGTCTCTGTTAGGTTCTCTCCAGGTGGGATTGCCATGGACCGGAACTGCTGCTGATAAGTCTCTGGGGAGACGTCAAACTTGGTAAGGAGGGCTGCCTTCAGGTCCGGGTAGGAGTGTGCCCGTTCCTCGTCCATAGCCGTATATGCCTCCAACGCCTTTCCAGTGAGTAGAGGCACCAAACGACATGCCCACTCACATTCCGGCCAACCCCATGTTCTGGCGATACGCTCAAAGCGCAGCAGGTAGTTCTCAATATCCTCTCCCGCCAGGTACTGTGGGATCTTAGGGTCCCCATACAGTCTGCTTTCCGCTCGTGGATGTTCTTCACTTGCCCTTGGCACATTCATGGACGAGCTGCAGCGACGCCGAGGAGCTGGTGTGGGTAGGTCCAGCCTAAGACTCATTGTAGACCCCTCAGATGGTGACGCGGTGCTGGCTGGTGCCGAGCTAGGTGCAGCTGGCCTCCGCTCAGTCTCCAGCTGCTCTGGTTGTTGGGCTGGCAATGAAGCCCGGAGACCTCTGAGCTCTGCCAGAAACTCCTCCTCTCTCCTCTGCTGTCCCTCCAGGAAGGTCCTCATGACAGTCAGCAACTCCTCTCCTGGGCCTAATGCTGCCTGCGGGACTGGAGCAGCAGCACCCGCTTCGTCTTCTTCCTCTGTCGCCCAGGCTCCATCATCCACTGCTAATTCCTGTGCCCTTTCCTGCTTTTGCGAGCGCAGTCCTGCACGTCTTCCAGGGAGCTGTGTGCGCTTCCGTCGACTGGCCATCCCACCACTGCCACCAAATGTCACGGGTTCGTCTGAAATAAATGTAAAAATGATGGCTCAGTCAAAAAAACTTCACTTAAGTGGGTTTTTATTCGCACCACAGCTCCAAGTGCAGAGTGAAATATTTACAGTGACCAAAAAAAAAAATGAGGTGGTAGACAGAAGTATTTACAAACATATGTACACTAATCACTTACAGTTGCCAGCACCCACGTAGTCAGGCCAAATACCCACTCACAAATGACTGGAGCTCCCTCCTTTTATACCCCCTTAGCCCCTCCCCCCGGGCTAACCAATTAACGAAAATGGGGTTTTAAGGAATTAACATAAGCAAAATTGTATTGAGGAACACAAATCAACTTGGAAATAAACATAATAAAAATAACTTAAAGAACCCCTCATAAGGTTAACATAAGTTCCATTAAACAACTTCAAAAACCCACAAATGCCCCCAAATAGACCACAATGGTTGAGTCCATGATCACATGTCCCCCTTGAGCGCGCCACTATGCGCTATTTAAAGCACAACCAGGAAGTGCCTCGGTTTGGCCCTAAACTCGAGAACGGCGCGGAGGCTGCCGCAGGTAGGAAAGCAGCGTTGGCGTCGAGTGTGCCCCCTCGAACGCACTAGCCGGGAAACCGTTCAGATGTTGGGGAAAAACAGGACCGCGAGACACACGAGCGGTCCTGCATAAACCAGTCTATCGGAGCTTAGCTCCGCAAAACGGGGAGGGAAGGAAGCATCGTGCGCGCTCTTTGGCCAGATGCAGACGCGCCAGTCGGGAGATGACGGGGCAACACAGGCGCTCTGTCACATACTAGTTTTTTAGTTTTTTATGTTTAGTTTATTTTCATACCTGACAGTTTCGGCTGCTGATTACGGTCTTCCTCAGAGTGGTAACGTGATGCTGCTGTGATGTGTCTGGTCAGCTTATTTACACAGGCTGTCGGGGAAAAAAACAAAACAAATGAACCTCATTGGACTATGCATAATCTAAATGTTATATTGCAATAATAATAATTACTGAAACACATTTTCCTAATGCCAATATGTTTTCTGTGCACAAAGTTCTCACTCGTGTTCCCTACTCAGCTTCTATACTGATACTCGTGTCGATTCAGTGTTAATATTAAAAAGCAGAACATTTTGAAAGAAATAGATTAGGGTGTTTTTAAAAGCGAACTCCGGCTCCAACCGACCACGTGTAACTTTTTGACTGAAATGTTCCACAGTATTGCATTAAACTTATATAACTTGCATTTATTTTTAATTATAGGAGATTTTATTGTCTTGAAAAACTGAGAGCAGGGCCATTTATCCACATATCTGACCTGTCACTCGACTTTGTGGCATCACCTCCTTGACTCCATGGAGACAGATGTTTAATGTCATACTATGGGACATTTCAGTAATAGCATATCTATGGAAACGAGCAGACGACCTTCCATCAGAAAAGTTACACAGTGTATCTTTAAAGAACCATTCAAAAGAGCCAAGTTGTTATTGAACACCACATCATCAGGAGAATAACACGTCTCATATGTTTGGAGCTGCTCTCTGCTTTGTTTTCACTGAGAAAGAAGAAGGACTGAGAGTGATGACCAAATCATTACATTAGACGTGCAAATTTTATTGATTTCTCAAAATGTGAAACAAATCACATTCCATATCACTTTTAATTTCTCTTAAATTACTTAAAAATTTTTGAACAGTTTCATAATTTGCATAACAGTTTGAAAATTATTCCTGATCAGTCTTCAGTATTTAGTGGGTAAGAAAAATGTTAGTGACTATAGTCCGATTTAAAACATGTCATCCCTGTTTTAGATTATAGAAATGTTGAACGCACCTGTGTGAAGATCCAGAAGTGACTGTTTTTGAAAGGGCACGACTTCTTTTATGTGCTCTGAGAGAGACAGGGGGGCGGGATTCATCAAGAGAGAAGAAGAGCCGAATCTAAACTTTAATTCATGAAAAATTAAATTAAGGAATCAGGAAGGAAATATTTCATTAAACTTTAATACTTTTTCTGGTGTTCTTGAATTTAATATAGATTTGGGCCTTCATGGTCTTCCTGCAGTTTCATTTTAGGAAATTTTGTAGTTTTTCATTTTACTGTTTACAAGTGAATTGTGATGTAAAATAGCGTGAATAAATAAAATCTTTGCTTTATTGCCTTGGAAATGCAGAGTACACAAAACATATACAGGCACTGTTTTTTACATTGTACATGTTGAGCTTTTGGCTCACGTTTCAGGAACTGTATTAACACTGGAATCTACTTCCTCCTCCACCTCATGATAGCTATGTAATTTTGGTTTTAAATAGGCTGTTCTGTCTGTGTGTTGTTTTTCCTTATAAAAGGTGTGGCTGGGTACATACTTTGTTCAACAGGTCGACACACCGGTGATCAGTTTAATTATTATTATCTTTACTGTATTGTTCCATGTTACTCATTATATGATCGCATCAAAGCAAAAAAACACATTCCGACTTTATGAAAATGTGTTCACTGTCAACAGCAAAACACTTATTGTGATTGAAGTCAGTTCTTGTATTGATTTTAATATTCCTTGTTATATGACCCATAGAAAAGGCGTGTAAAAAAGATTACTTGGAAAGTTCCAAAGTAAAGCTGACACGAACTTGAGCTGCACTACAATTTTATAATTGGGCCGAATTTCGGCTCCTCCGTGCGTCAGTGTCGTGCAGTGTCCAGGGGTCATGGGCTTCAGTCATCTCACGATAAACACATGACACCTGATCGTACAGTTACAGGGAGGTCAGACATGTTTGATATTGTGTTTAGTCGTAGGGTCCAAATGCTGCTGAAGCAGGTGAGAGCAGTGGAGGTAAAATCCAGCTGCAGGGGGCTGTAAACACAGCTCCAATGGGTAGAGCGAGGTGTGGAGGTGAAATGGACCAATAATGCTCCTTTGACACATATTCTGATCAAATCAACACACACGAGGACAAGAAAAGTGTTGTGAAAAAAGCCTCAGGCTTTTAACAAATCAGTGCTAAAGTTAACAATGCCAAAGGTTTGCTAACATACTTCTATGATGTTTAGGGAGTTTAAACATGTGTTTGAAAGCAGAGTCAAACATGTCCACAGCCCTGCACTCAGCCCTCCTCTGCCCCATGCCCTTCATACAGTGTGAGGTCAGTGTGTATGTCCATTCGTACAGTGTTTCAGTACAGTGTGAGGTCAGTGTGTTGTCACAGTGTGAGGTCAGTGTGTATGTCCATTCGTACAGTGTGAGGTCAGTGTGTATGTCCATTCATACAGTGTGAGGTCAGTGTGTGTGTCCATTCGTACAGTGTGAGGTCAGTGTGTGTGTCCATTCGTACAGTGTGAGGTCAGTGTGTATGTCCATTCGTACAGTGTGAGGTCAGTGTGTGTGTCCATTCGTACAGTGTGAGGTCAGTGTGTGTGTCCATTCGTACAGTGTGAGGTCAGTGTGTGTGTCCATTCGTACAGTGTGAGGTCAGTGTGTGTGTCCATTCATACAGTGTGAGGTCAGTGTGTGTGTCCATTCGTACAGTGTGAGGTCAGTGTGTGTGTCCATTCATACAGTGTGAGGTCAGTGTGTGTGTCCATTCGTACAGTGTGAGGTCAGTGTGTATGTCCATTCATACAGTGTGAGGTCAGTGTGTGTGTCCATTCGTACAGTGTGAGGTCAGTGTGTATGTCCATTCGTACAGTGTGAGGTCAGTGTGTGTGTCCATTCGTACAGTGTGAGGTCAGTGTGTGTGTCAGTACAGTGTGAGTCAGTGTGTGTTCCATTCGTACAGTGTGAGGTCAGTGTGTGTGTCCATTCGTACAGTGTGAGGTCAGTGTGTGTGTCCATTCGTACAGTGTGAGGTCAGTGTGTGTGTCCATTCGTACAGTGTGAGTCAGTGTGTATGTCCATTCATACAGTGTGAGGTCAGTGTGTATGTCCATTCGTACAGTGTGAGGTCAGTGTGTATGTCCATTCGTACAGTGTGAGGTCAGTGTGTGTGTGTCCATTCGTACAGTGTGAGGTCAGTGTGTGTGTCCATTCGTACAGTGTGAGGTCAGTGTGTGTGTCCATGTACAGTGTGAGGTCAGTGTGTGTGTCCATTCGTACAGTGTGAGGTCAGTGTGTGTCCATTCGTACAGTGTGAGGTCAGTGTGTGTGTCCATTCGTACAGTGTGAGGTCAGTGTGTGTGTCCATTCATACAGTGTGAGGTCAGTGTGTGTGTCCATTCGTACAGTGTGAGGTCAGTGTGTGTGTCCATTCGTACAGTGTGAGGTCAGTGTGTGTGTCCATTCATACAGTGTGAGGTCAGTGTGTGTGTCCATTCGTACAGTGTGAGGTCAGTGTGTGTGTCCATTCGTACAGTGTGAGGTCAGTGTGTATGTCCATTCATACAGTGTGAGGTCAGTGTGTGTGTCCATTCGTACAGTGTGAGGTCAGTGTGTATGTCCATTCGTACAGTGTGAGGTCAGTGTGTGTGTCCATTCGTACAGTGTGAGGTCAGTGTGTGTGTCCATTCGTACAGTGTGAGGTCAGTGTGTGTGTCCATTCGTACAGTGTGAGGTCAGTGTGTGTGTCCATTCGTACAGTGTGAGGTCAGTGTGTGTGTCCATTCGTACAGTGTGAGGTCAGTGTGTGTGTCCATTCGTACAGTGTGAGGTCAGTGTGTGTGTCCATTCGTACAGTGTGAGGTCAGTGTGTGTGTCCATTCGTACAGTGTGAGGTCAGTGTGTGTGTCCATTCGTACAGTGTGAGGTCAGTGTGTATGTCCATTCGTACAGTGTGAGGTCAGTGTGTGTGTCCATTCGTACAGTGTGAGGTCAGTGTGTGTGTCCATTCGTCAGTGTGAGGTCAGTGTGTGTGTCCATTCGTACAGTGTGAGGTCAGTGTGTATGTCCATTCGTACAGTGTGAGGTCAGTGTGTGTGTCCATTCGTACAGTGTGAGGTCAGTGTGTGTGTCCATTCGTACAGTGTGAGTCAGTGTGTGTGTCCATTCATACAGTGTGAGGTCAGTGTGTGTGTCCATTCGTACAGTGTGAGGTCAGTGTGTGTGTCCATTCGTACAGTGTGAGGTCAGTGTGTGTGTCCATTCGTACAGTGTGAGGTCAGTGTGTGTGTCCATTCGTACAGTGTGAGGTCAGTGTGTGTGTCCATTCGTACAGTGTGAGGTCAGTGTGTGTGTCCATTCGTACAGTGTGAGGTCAGTGTGTGTGTCCATTCATACAGTGTGAGGTCAGTGTGTATGTCCATTCGTACAGTGTGAGGTCAGTGTGTATGTCCATTCGTACAGTGTGAGGTCAGTGTGTGTCCATTCATACAGTGTGAGGTCAGTGTGTATGTCCATTCGTACAGTGTGAGGTCAGTGTGTGTTCCATTCGTACAGTGTGAGTCAGTGTGTATGTCCAGTACAGTGAGGTCAGTGTGTGTGTCCATTCGTACAGTGTGAGGTCAGTGTGTATGTCCATTCGTACAGTGTGAGGTCAGTGTGTGTGTCCATTCGTACAGTGTGAGGTCAGTGTGTGTGTCCATTCGTACAGTGTGAGGTCAGTGTGTGTGTCCATTCGTACAGTGTGAGGTCAGTGTGTGTGTCCATTCGTACAGTGTGAGGTCAGTGTGTGTGTCCATTCGTACAGTGTGAGGTCAGTGTGTGTGTCCATTCGTACAGTGTGAGGTCAGTGTGTGTGTCCATTCGTACAGTGTGAGGTCAGTGTGTGTGTCCATTCGTACAGTGTGAGGTCAGTGTGTGTGTCCATTCGTACAGTGTGACCACTCCCCTTGTGAGCTTCATGTGAGATTCAATCTCACAGTGTGAGTTTGGGAATAATTTTTGAAGTTGCACAAAATCGCCCACTGTAAGACCAGTTTCAGAGTCAGGTTTGTGGAGATGCAAGCCCAGTCACAATAAGGAGATACAGGTTCTTTTTTCCTTTTTACATTGAAATAGATTAGCTAAAGCAGTTGTTAGAGAATTTTATGATATATAAATGTATTTTTTATTGGTTAAAGTCTCATTAAAGTGTTACTCATTTATATATGTAATTCTTTCATTAAAGTATTAATCATTTAAAGGGTGAATCATTTAAATATTAATCATGATATAATCAACATTGCTTTGGCGTTTTGTTTTCGAGATATATTGAACATAAAAACAAGTCAGCAGACATATTAAGCTAATCTGCCATGGTCGTAAACAACTAGGGTTTGTCCCATCATATGCTGAACTGAAGGCCTTGGGAAACTCTGACGTAAGAGACTGTCATTGAGATATGTAATCAAGTGTGAAATGGGAGGGCGGTTTAGTTGAAGATTGTTAGTCATGAGATAACATGTGATGTCATGAAATGTACCTTATCTGTTCCATGATTTTCAAATTAAAGTGCTGCTCGGAGAGGGGTGAGGCAGAGTAGGGCAGGAAGCGACAGACAGCCTCACAACTCTCCTTGCGCGCAAGTATAAACTACTCTTTGTCGTTCTGAGTGTTTTGAGCAGAATTGTCTTGTGAGCAGAATTTCCTTGACAGCACTATGTAGTGTGTTTTAAAAGTATCTAAAGATGTGATTGTATAAGATATTGATAGGTGCTGAAGAAGAAAAATGTGCTTGGCAAGCAGTGGGATTTAAATGTTAAATGTGTTATATACACATTCTGACCGTGAGCAGGGTCGCCTCTCCACAGATCTAACCTGTAACTTGGTCTGGTTTGGTCTCCATGAAGATAGAAAGGTTTAATGTCATACTGTGAAACATTCTAGAATCTAGACAAAGCAATAATATCTCCATGGAGAAATGTGTTTGATGGACCAAGGCCGGATTTTCCATATGGGCCAGTGGCACCGACCATTCACAGCCCAAACTTTAAATATATTTTTCGTAAATTTGTATGTTTAACCCATTCAAGTTTTACTTACTAATTTGGAAGTGTGTTCCTTTAAATTTCATTTAACTGTGCAGTATCATATGCGCCCAGTAGATGGTGCTGTAGGTTCTGTTGCAAATGTACCGCCATCTTGTGAAAAATTGGACAGCACACGTAAGCTGTATTGGGTAAAATGTGGTAAAATATTGATCAAATGGTTAAATAACACCTTGTTTTTAGTTTTTAGAGATAAATCAATTTGCAAAAGGTTCTGGAGAAGAAGATTTATCCAAGTTTTGTTTGGTCTTGTTCTCCGGTGAGTGTGTTAAAATGCTATGCTAGCTTCAGCTTATTTTTACATTGACCTTAATTACATGATACAGTGAAAATTTGTTATTTACATGATTCTGTGAACACATAAAAAACAACTGGAGAAATAACTATGTATGTATGTATAACTATGTACAAATCAGAACGTATTTTCAGAAACAGATTTTTATTCGTTTGAATAAAGGACTCATTTAGATAGGGCTAAATTGGTAATATTTAGGGGATATGGAAGAAAATTTTCAATAAATTTTGTTCACTTTTGTCATTTCAAACTACGGTCCAGATTTATTACACCTTCTTTCCTCCTTTAGAACCTAGATTCCTGGGTACATGTACCATTCATATCTTACTAGTTCATTTGGTACAGGTTACATATGTTATTCACTTGAAAATGTTAAATGGCCACACATAACTCGTCATTAACACAAATTTAATACTATTACTACTAATAATACTAATACTAATATACTAATAATAATAAAGAACAAATCAAGATTACATGACCGTTCATTCCCCATGATCCCAATCTGCGAAAATTACATCTGAGAAATGCCCTTGTTTATGTGTACTATTTTTGACAAGACGTGCATGTGTGTGTGTGTGTGTGCGTGTGTGCGTGTGTATGTGTTTGTGTGCTTAATACGACTCTGAACAGACCCTCCACAAGAAAAGTTACACAGTACACTTTTAACAAACAAAACTCATGTGAGGCAGAATTCAGCTTCATAGCAGATTTAATGATGTTATCAGCAATACAGTTTTTGCAAAACCATCTTAAACATATATATTAGTAGTTTCGTGTCACATAATAATTTTATTATTATAACAATACAGATTTTTGGATGAATCAGCAAAGAAAATCAAGTTAATAAAAAGTGAGTGTTTATGTTAACAGTCTGATTTTGTGAAGTCAGATGATTCCATAAATACCTCAGAGTTTTTGGGGATTAAATGAATGCAAGATATGCTAAAACAATATATATTTTTAATCTTGATTAAAGAAGGTATATCACAGATTACAAATACATTTTACAGTAAAAAAAAATAAAAATAAAATTACAAGCAACGTTTAATCTGATTAACATGAAAAATGTGAACAACTGATTGCCTGCAATGTATTTTAAAACTCACAATTACAAGCCTGAGATTGTGCATTTTATTTATTTTCTAACATATGTGAATGACCTGACTACAGTGTGATGCTCGGAGAACTCACTTTTTTTTTGAGAAATCTCTCTAAAACCGATTAAAGAAAGACTTCTTTGGCTCTCTACTTTGTTGACTTTGTCCATATACTCTGCTTTCTCTTTGATCATTGTTAGTGACTGTACTCTCTCTTTCCAGCCCAGTTCAGTTTGAGATTTCTCTTCTTTGATGAGCCTATCAAAGTAATCTGGAGTAGAGAGGAGGTTTGGTTTCAGAGCGATCTCCTTCAGTCGGTTCAAATCTCCTCCTCCAACTCCTCCTCCTGCTGCATGAATGTGCTGGTTTATCCTCTGTTTGAAGATATATATATATATATATATATATATATATATATATATATATATATATATATATACACACACATACATACACACACACACACACACACACACACATATATATTTTATTTATATTTATTTATATATATATATATATATATATATATATATATATATATATATATATATATATATATATATATATATATATATATATATATATTAGGGCTGGGCAAAAATTAAAAAAATAATCACAATTAATTGCTTGTTATACGCAAAAGCAATTTATGAATTCAAAAGTAGAGTATAGAGCACTTTTATTGGAAATGCAAAAGAAAGAGCCAGACATTTGTTGCAAACAGCATTTCTTTCAGAGGGGAACCCTCAGAGCCTTCAAGGTATTCTGAAGGCTCAAGAAAAAATATTGAATGGACTTTTGTACTACTAATATATTTTTTGAATATTTATTTATAATTTTATGCAGTGAGTTATAAACACAACACTAATAATAATTTCTAGATCATTGTTATAAACTTGGACTGATATTTCTTGGGAAACAAAGGGTTAATATAATGGAATGGAAATGGACCAATCACATTTTTTCTTCCAAAGGTATCTGGGTAAATCAGTTACTCTGCAGCGCTAAAGAAACAAGCTCAGCTCAGAGCGCACGGCTGGTCCGGCCAGAGCTGGAGCCTGCAGCTGAACCCACGCCGGGCCTGCGGCTCGCGGAGGCTCAGACACGTTGCATCTCACGTGGTCAGAAAAAAGTGAAATAGTAAAGAAAAGACGTCAAACTTAAAGAAACACTCCTGGTGAACTTTTTCAAAATAAAAGCCAGTGAGAAACAGACGTTTACAATAAAATAAATAATAAAAACTGCGTTAATGGTGTTAAAAAAATTGTCTGCTTTAATGACTTAATTAATTAACGCAAAATTAATGCATTAACGTACCCGGCCCTAATATATATAAACATATATATATATGTATGTATATATATATATATATATATATATATATATATATATATATATATATATATATATATGGTTCAGACTGAAAATGGGAATGTTTTTCTTATTTATTTTTTATTTTTTTTATTATTATTTTTTTTAATATGTATTTTACTTTTTTTGTTTTTGTTTTTTATGTTTAGTTTAATTTCATACCTGAAAGTTGTGGTTGTTCATTATGCTCTCCCTCAGAGTGTTAATGTGTCTGGTCAGCTGATTTACACAGGCTGTTGGGGAAAAAACAAAACAGATGAACGTCATTGGACTATGCATAATCTAAATGTTTTATTGCAATAATAATAATAAAAACACATTTTCCTAATGTCAAATATGTTTTCTGTGCACAAAGTTCTCACTCGTGTTCCCTACTCAGCTTCTATACTGATACTCGTGTCGATTCAGTGTTAATATTAAAAAGCAGAACATTTTGAAAGAAATAGATTAGGGTGTTTTTAAAAGCGAACTCCGGCTCCAACCGACCACGTGTAACTTTTTGACTGAAATGTTCCACTGTATTGCATTAAACTTATATAACTTGCATTTATTTTTAATTATAGGAGATTTTATTGTCTTGAAAAACTGAGAGCAGGGCCACTTATCCACACATCTGACCTGTCACTCGACTTTGTGGCATCACCTCCTTGACTCCATGGAGACAGATGTTTAATGTCATATTATGGGACATTTCAGTAATAGCATATCTATGGAAACGAGCAGACGACCTTCCATCAGAAAAGTTACACAGTGTATCTTTAAAGAACCATTCAAAAGAGCCAAGTTGTTATTGAACACCACATCATCAGGAGAATAACACGTCTCATATGTTTGGAGCTGCTCTCTGCTTTGTTTTCACTGAGAAAGAAGAAGGAGTGAGAGTGATGAACAGATCGTTACATTAGACGTGCAAATTTGATTGATTTCTCAAAATGTGAAACAAATCACATTCGATATCACTTTTAATTGCTCTTAAATTACTTAAAAATTTCGGAACAGTTTCATAATTTACATAACAGTTTGCAAATTATTCCTGATCAGTCTTCAGTATTTAGTGGGTAAGAAAAATGTTAGTGACTATAGTCCGATTTAAAACATGTCATCCCTGTTTTAGATTATAGAAATGTTGAACGCACCTGTGTGAAGATCCAGAAGTGACTGTTTTTGAAAGGGCACGACTTCTTTTATGTGCTCTGAGAGACGGGGGCGGGATTCATCAAGAGAGAAGAAGAGCCGAATCTAAACTTTAATTCATGAAAAATGAAATTAAGGAATCAGGAAGGAAATATTTCATTAAACTTTAATACTTTTTTTGGTGTTCTTGAATTTAATATAGATTTGGGACTTCATGGTCTTCCTGCAGTTTCATTTTAGGAAATTTTGTAGTTTTTCATTTTACTGTTTACAAGTGAATTGTGATGTACAATAGCGTGAATAAATAAAATCTTTGCTTTATTGCCTTGGAAATGCAGAGTACACAAAACATATACAGGCACTGATTTTTACATTGTACATGTTGAGCTTTTGGCTCATGTTTCAGGAACTGTATTAACACTGGAATCTACTTCCTCCTCCACCTCATGATAGCTATGTAATTTTGGTTTTAAATTGGCTGTTCTGGCTGTGTGTTGTTTTTCCTTATAAAAGGTGTGGCTGGGTACATACTTTGTTCAACAGGTCAACACACTGGTGATCAGTTTAATTATTATTATCTTTATTGTATTGTTCCATGTTACTCATTATATGATCGCATCAAAGCAAAAAAACACATTCCGACTTTATGAAAATGTGTTCACTGTCAACAGCAAAACACTTATTGTGATTGAAGTCAGTTCTTGTATTGATTTTAATATTCCTTGTTATATGACCCATAGAAAAGGCGTGTAAAAAAGATTACTTGGAAAGTTCCAAAGTAAAGCTGACACGAACTTGAGCTGCACTACAATTTTATAATTGGGCCGAATTTCGGCTCCTCCGTGCGTCAGTGTCGTGCAGTGTCCAGGGGTCATGGGCTTCAGTCATCTCACGATAAACACATGACACCTGATCGTACAGTTACAGGGAGGTCAGACATGTTTGATATTGTGTTTAGTCGTAGGGTCCAAATGCTGCTGAAGCAGGTGAGAGCAGTGGAGGTAAAATCCAGCTGCAGGGGGCTGTAAACACAGCTCTGATGGTTGGAGCAAGGTGTGGAGGTGAAATGGACCAATAATGCGCCGCTGACACATATTCTGATCAAATCACCACACACATGAAGAAAAGTGTTGTGAAAAAAGCAGACTATTGGTTGAGAAAGACGCGGTGCCCAATGGGAACTGACGTCGCCAAAAACCTCATCACGAACAGAGTTGGAGTTATGGATCTGTTGTGTAAATGGCTCATATCGCGCACACCACAGAAAGCCGTCCTCTGCAGACAGACGTACAGGCACCTGCACAGTCAACTGTCCCAGGGTCTATGAGGTGCTGTCTAAATAAAATGTAAAGGTTCTTCTGTGGCTTCCTTTCCGTCCTGTCTGAAGTGGAAATGTGGATTTATGGACTCGTCCGCACTAAAGGAAAGCAGTGAGAGGTTTGTCTATCTGCAACTCACAACGAGTATTTCATGTTTCAACTGGAATCAAAGCAAACGAGCCGTGTCAGTTCGGGGCAGCACAGTTATTGATACATTTGCACACAAACGACCGAACACACTTGCATTGCTTTTTAGATACCTTTGGGATGATTTAACAAAATGATAGGCACTCAAAAGAAACATGGATACTGCATTCAAACTAAATATTAAGTTTATTAAAGCTGGGTCCTTGCAAGGTTCGCCCACATTTCCACATGTTGACATGTTTCAACACTAACAGATCCGTAACCACCGGAAACTCAATGGACATCACAATAGCGAGCACCAATTTTTAAATTTTTTAATTTTTTTTCTTTTCTACCAAAACGGTTATGCTATGCTGCCAAATGCAACTCCTATCACGGATTAAGAAAATAAAATTGTAGAACGAAGTTAGTAGAGAGCAGTGGCCGTATGTCAGTGGCGGTGAAAACGGCATGATCAGTCACTCCAAATACAACTTCCAGAGTCAATGAGAAGGGGGAACAGTTATAACATGATCAAATGCTCTGAAAAGCTGATTTAGATCATAAGGATTTATATGGGACTGCAGCACAACAGAGAAGTTAGTGAATAAGGTGAGTTGAAGATTGTCATTTTTTATTATTTATATGTAAAAAGGAGTTTAGAGCTTAAAAAGTTGAATCTGTCTTTATGTAAATACATTGTTTCCTAATACTTAAAGGTGTATTGTGTAACTTTGATCAAAAACTTTTTTCCATGGAGATGTTATTGCTTTGTCTGGAATGTTTCACAGTATGGCTTTAAACCTTTCCATCTTCATAGAGACCAAACTAAACCAAGTTACAGGTCAGATCTGTGGAGAGGCGACCCTGCCCACAGTCAGAATGTTTGTTTTTCTCTGTATTTTTGAGCTATAAAACCACCTGTAACTGAATAAATGTAAAAAAGATCTGTTTAATGTCATACTGTGGGACATTCTAAGCAGAGCAATGACATAACTGAAGAAACAAGAATGTGACGGACCCCCAACCAAAAAGTTACATGGTGCACCTTTAATTTAAAATACTATAAATATACAACATACATGAGTGCAGTTTGGGTCAGATTCATAGAGATATGGAATAGTTTTGAAAACTTTTGCCCTGTGCCCTTTTTAGTCGACTAATCTGCAGGACAGTCAAGCAAAATTTTGTCGACTACAGCCCTAAATCATATGCTGTATTCTTAAAGGTGCACTATGTAACTTTTCTGGTAGAGGCTACGTCACCTGCTTGTTTCTATGGTCATTGCTCTGCCTGGAATGTTCCATAGTGTGACATTAAACAGCTCTACCTTATATTTAATCAATTACAGGTGGTTTTATAGCTCAAAAATACCTAGAAAAACAGACATTCTGACTGTGAGCGGGGTCACCTCTCCACAGATCTGACCTGTAACTTGGTCTGGTTTTGTCTCCATGAAGATAGAAAGGTTTAATGCCATACTGTGAAACATTCTTCACAAAGCAATAATATGTCCATGGAGAAAAGCAGCCCATTCACAGCCCAAAATTTAATATATTTTTCTTAAATTTGTATGTGTAATCCATTCAAGTTTTACTTATTAATCTGGAAGTGTGTTCCTTTAAATTTCATTGTGCCGTATCATATGCGTCCAGTAGATGGTGCTGTAGGTTCTGTTGCAAATGTACCGCCATCTTGTGAAAAAATTGGACAGCACACGTAAGCTATATTGTGTAAATTGTGGTAAAATATTGCTCAAATGGTTAAATAACACCTTGTTTCTGGTTCTTAGAGAAAAATCAATTTGCAAAAGTTTCTGGAGAAGAAGATTTATCCAAGTTTTGTTTGGTCTTGTTCTCCGGTGAGTGTGTTAAAATGCTATGCTAGCTTCATCTTATTTTTACATTGACCTTAATTACATGATACAGTGAAAATTTGTTATTTACATGATTGTGTGAAAATATAAAAACAACTGGAGAAAATGTATAACTATGTACAAATCAGAACTTATTTACAGAAACAGATTTTAATTTGTTTTAACAAAGGACTGATTTACATAGGGGTAAACTGGTAATATGTGGGGGTATTGATCTTGTTTAATAAATTTTGTTCACTTTTGTCATTTCAAACTCCGGTCCAGATTTATTACACCTTCTTTCCTCCTTTAGAACCTAGATTCCTGGGTACATGTACTAGTTCATTTGGTACAGGTCACATAATATTATTCATTTGAAAATGTTAAATGGCCACGCATAACTCATTAATAATAATAATAATAATAATAATAATAATAATAATAATGAAGAACAAATCAAGATTACATGACTGTTCATTCCCCATGATCCCAATCTGTGTAAATTACATCTGAGAAATGCCCTTGTTTATGTGTACTATTTTTGACAAGACGTATGTGTGTGTGTGTGTTTAATATGGCTCTGTACAGACCCTCCACCAGAAAAGTTAATGAAATGAAACTCATGTAAGACAGAATTCAGCTTCTAATCAGATTTAATGACATTATCAGCAATACAATTTTTGCAAAAAACATTTTAAGCATATATAAACCCAAAACATGCTACATAGGTCTCCAGTTAAATACAATCAATCAGTTAACCTGCCCAGGGACGACAGGTGTAAATTGGCATTGGTGCTACAACCTGGTACATGCATCTCTGCTGTTAAGGTTAATGTAGACTGTGCACTGTCACTGTCTCATGAAATAAAATAAAATATAAACCACAACAATAAATTAGCAGTTTCTTCTCACATAATTTTGCTTTCATAACAATACAGATTTTTTGATGAATCAGCAAAGAAAATCACGTTAATTAAAAGTTAATGTTTGTGTTAACAGTCTGATTTTGTGAAGTCAGATGATTACATAGATACCTCAGAGTTTTGAGATCACATGCCTACACTGTATTTTAAAAGCCACAATTACAAGCCTGACATTGTGCATTTTATTTATTTTCTAATCTATCAGAATTAACTGAGTACAGTGGGATCCGAGAGAACTCTTATTTCTTTAAAAAACTTGGTATGTAGTTGAGCGGGTTGGGCAGGTTGGGCAGGTTGGACATGAAGGATTTCTTTGGCTTTTGTGTTGGGGGTTTTTCGAGTAGAACCTCTCCTTTTTTGACTTTGTCCATATACTCTGCTTTCTCTTTCATCGCTGTTAGTGACTTTACTCTTTCTTTCCAGCCCAGTTCGGCTTGAGATTTCTCCCCTTCGATGAGCACATCAATGTAATCTGGAGTAGAGAGGGGGTCTGGTTTCAGAGCGATCTCCTTCAGTCGGTTCAAACTGGCAGAGGACTCGTCTATTAACACTGTCACTTCATCTTGGACATCTCATAATCTGTTTTCAAGTTTGTCCAGCAAAGCCTCAACAGTATTTTTTGCATCTTTAGCTATGTCATACTTCTCCTTCAGTTCCTTAATAGTTTCCTTCTTTGTTACTTGTTTGTATTCCCATTTGTATTTCTGATTAAAATGCACATTCCAGATGCATTTGTTTGGACATACAGTGCACTTTCCATCTTCTCATTGCACAACATTTTATTTTATCTGCATCATTTGCATATGCACAATTATCATGGCATGTGTAATGACACTGCTGACAGTTGGTGATGAAGATGCCTGTTCCAGAAATATCAATCTGGACGGGCTCAGTGACAGTGACGGTATATTCAAAGTTTTTATTCCGGCTGATCTCGGCCTGGTGCGTTTCCACTATTTGGGAAGTCTGTTTTATCTCCTCAAGTTTAGAGAGACCAACTCGGACCTGCTTCTGAAGATTCTCCACCAGGTTCTCCAGCTGTTTTCGCTCTGTCAGCACCTCTTTGGTCATTGTCAGACTTTTAGTTTCTATTTTACTCAAAGCAACAAAAAATCTCTTCATGCTTTTGTTGCCCATGTCCCAAAACATGTGGTCAAATCCTTCCTCCTCCTCATCTTCATCCTCTTCTTTTGTAGGAGAGTTATTACTGGCGAACAGAGCAGAGTTGTTGAATTTGAAGTGAACTGGATTTCCCTTTTCAAGGGGACATGGGACCCCAGATGCTTTGATGGCCTCTAGAACTGGGGGGCGCTGTCCATCTGCAAACGTCACCAGAACTCTGATGTTTTCTGCGATGTCTTTGCCAAAGATTGACAGCACAGAGTCAAACACGTATCTCTGTGAGGGGGTGAGTCTCGCCAGAGCGGCCTGGACTACAAAGCACACTGCATCTATTTCAAAAACTCCAGATTCAGATGTGAAAAGGTTACGGATCTGCTCTGTGATCTGTCTGTCTCTCTCTATCCCTCTGGTGTCTCCAAATCCAGGCGTGTCTATGATAGTGAGTGAGTAGTTTATCTGGAAGCCATCTCGGTAGTTGAGTTTGTAGACTGTGACCTCAGATGTCTGACTTACAGCTTGAGTTTCCTTCTGAACTTCTTTGACTAGTTTAAAGCGGTACTCATCCTCCCATCGAACTCCTAAAATGTAGTTGATCATGCCATCGATCAGAGTGGACTTTCCAGCTCCTGTTGCTCCCATGACCATTATGGTACGATTTGTTTTCATGTCATCTTTTCCAAATCTGAACCATCTGCAGCCATCGACATTTATCTGTTCTTCTTCCAGAGGAACTTGATAAACAGGAACTTGCCATGTGTTGGATTCTAGACAAGTGCTTTTGGCTCTAACTGCATCAGGGAGACGTTTTAGGGCCTCTGATTGTTTTTTAAGAGGTGAACTTCCTTCTAATTGACCTTTACCAGTTTGGCTTTCTTCAGTTTGACCATCTTCAGTTAGGGCTTCTTTAGTTAGGCTTTCTTCAGTTAGGCTGTCATCGATTTCGGCTTCTTCTTCTTTAGTTAGGCCTTCTTTAGTTAGGGCTTCTTTAGTTAGGCCTTTCTTTAGTTTAGCTTCTTTCTTTAGTTAGGCTTTCTTCTGATTCCTTATTAACACCTAGGTTTTCTTTTGAGGGACTTTTAATATTTGAGTTTTCATCTGATTGGCTGTTGTCTTCTGTTTTTTGTTCTGGTTCCATATTTTCCATTTTATTTGATTTCCTATTAAACAAAGAAGTACAACACTGCACAGATTTGGTTCTTGCTTTCATTGTGCTGTGTATTATAATGTCCAGTCGTGCAATAGAGTTGGATGAGGACTGATACCTTAACACCCTTAAATAATCAAAAGTGAATCCTTCTGATGAGACCCTCCAGCAAAAACCTGAAAACAAACAAAATTTGAATTTTTCTGTACTCACTTGTTTGCACAAATGGTATAATTTTAAAGTACACTGGGCACTATGAAGGGAGCAGCCAGTGATCAATAAAAACAAAACAAAAAACAAAAAAAACCCTGCATGCTCAACTAATGCACAAATGAATGAGACAATTTGGATTGCTATATGCTAGAAAACTATTACACCTGGGTCAGTCTGTATGAAATCAGCCTTTTTCAAGGAATCTCCCCTATGAGCCATCTCAGATTTAGCTGAAAAAATGTCTAAAAATGTCTAAAATCACCAAATGAAAGAATCTCAATTTTAGCTCAATCCCTTAAGTTGTTCCTGAGTTACGGCCCATTGAAATTTTGGGTCCATCCTCACTTTTTCAGAAGCCTTAAATTATAAGCATGTTTGAGAGACAATATCTTCATTAAAAATAGATCTAGGAAGCTGAAATTTGTATTATTGTAGATTCTGGATCCATGGAATCTGCTGTCAAATATTGGGTATCTTTATTAAGGGGGGCGCTGTGGGCTCCCAAATCTCACAATTGGTTGCTGCTCAATTTTATTTATTTTTTTCAATTTTTGAAGTCCAAGATCTATTTACTCCAAGCAGGTATTTACAAACTGACTGTTGAACCTGAATATTTAAGAGAATGACCACTTCTGACAACAGTTTCACACTTTTCTGAGCTTTTCATGTGGACGGTGTAGAGTCCCATATATGATAACAGACCAAATGCGACATTTTTGGCCCCTTTTTGGACCCTTGGTTCCCCATGTGGACACAGTTAGATGTTGATCAAATTTTTACCAGAGAAACTTTGGCATATTCTCATTAGTTTATAGTAATAAAAACCTCTACTAATAACTTATTCATTCATCGTCCTTCAAACTGAATTTTGGTAAATGAGCTCTCACAGGTCATTTTTGGTGGAGCTTAGGTACTTTTCCACCTGCTAGAAAGGTTCAGTTACTTTAATATACTTAAACACTATTTTCTTGTTATAAGGGAGGAAAATTGGAGAATATTTGTGGGACATTGCTTGGAAAAGAAAAAAAAAGTAATTCAGCTATTAACTCTGTACAAAATTATGAAAAAAAGATTTGTTTGCATTATTTATTCTATTTTTATTTGAGGAAGATAATTATCTCACAAAGAAACAGCTTTTCATGATGTATAAGTAAAGCAACAAAAGTTAAGATCGTATTCATGGAAACTGATCAAAGGCAAATTACAAATGGAATACTCATTGCCTGTTAACTCACACAGTCTCTGATTCTATAACCATGGCTTTCAGTATCACCATATGTATATTATTTTTGCAGAAAAATATTACAAGAAGGCCGTAACATTAACAAGGAAAAATTTGATACTGACACAAAGTTACCAAAATACAGTAATTTGGTTGGTTATTTGTTCAGCTGCTAGAAATTACATTTTAAAAAATCAGTGTGAAAAACAACCTAAGCAGAAAATACTGATGTCATAAATAGTATTGACCTGGCTGGTACAGAGAGATATCTACACAATCTCATTTTGTATTTCAGATACTGACACTTCAGTACATAAATTATCTTGAGATATTCTCCTCATTTTTAATTTACCATCTGACACCGGAATGAATCTGTGGTGTGGTCTAGTACCATTCACAGTCTTTGCCTTGCTGTAGGGCTCTTTAGTTTGGAAGTAAGGTCATGGTTTGTAATGTTTTTAGAGCTTACAAAGAAAAACCTCACGTTATTTATGTTTTGTGAAGCCCACTCAAACATCTAGAGTGTGGTCAATATTTGATTGCTGTCAGTTGCCTGAAGACTGGTCCTTGCAGCCGAGCATTTTACTGTGCCACCAAAACATCACAAACAATGTACCACAAATAATCTCAAGTTGTCTTCCCTTATAACAAGCAAATAGTGTTTAAGTCTATTAAAGGTAATTTAACCTTGCTCACAGGTGGAAAAGTACCTAAGCTCCACCAAAAATGATCAATGAGAGTTAATTTTCAAAAATTCCATTTGAAATGAAGGAAGTTAATAGTAGAGGTTTTATTACTTTAAACTAATCAGAATATGCCAAAGTTTCTCTGGTAAAAAATTTATCAACATCTAACTGTGCCCACATGGGGTCCAAAAAGGGGCCAAAAAGGTCGCATTTGGTCTGTTATCATATATGGGGCTCTACACCATCCACATGAAAGCTCAGAAAAGTGTGAAACTGTTGTCAGAAGTGGTCATTCTCTCAAATATTCAGGTTCAACTGTTAGTTTGTAAACATCTGCTTGGAGTAAATAGATCTTGGACTTCAAAAATTGAAAAAAAAATGAGCGGCAAAGAAATGTGAGATTTTGGGGGCTCACAGCTCCCCCCTTAATAAAGATACTCAACATTTGACAACAGATCCAGAATCCATGACCAAGAATCTACAATAATAGAATCTACAATATCAAACATGCTTATAAATTAACGCTTCAGAAAAAGTGAGCATGGCCCCAAAATTTCAACGGGCCATAACTCAGGAACGACTCAAGGGTTTGAGCTAAAATTTGAGATTCTTTCATTTGGTAATTTTTTCTAAATTTTTTCAGCCAAATCTGAGATGACTCACTGGGCTTTTATATCATGTTGTTGGAGTTGTTTCATTTATAAACTAGAGCACACTAGGGAAGTCATCCTCCTTGCTGACAAGATGACCACCACCAAAATGCACCGTGTGTGTGTGTGTGTGTGTATATATATATATATATATATATATATATATATATATATATATATATATATATATATATATATATATATATATATTATATATATATATATATATATATATATATATATATATATATATATATATAAACACATAACACATATTTGTTTGTTCATATTTGTTTTCATACCTGATAGTTTCAGCTGCTCACTGTGGTCTTCCTCAGAGTGGTAACGTGATGTTGCTGTGATGTGTCTGGTCAGATGATTTACACAGGCTGCCTGGCAAAAACAAACCAGATGCAGATCATTGGACTATGCATAATCTAAATAAAATGTTGTACTGCAATAATAATAATTATTGAAACTGATTTTCCTGATGACAAATATGTTTTCTGTGCACAAAGCTCTCATTCATGTTCCCTACTTCTATACTGATACTCATGTTGATTCACTGTTAATCAATATTAAAAAGCAAAACATTTTGACAGAAACAGATTAAGGTGTTTTTAAATGCGAGCTCCGGCTCCAACCGATCAGGTTTAAAAGGTGCACTGTGTAATTTTTTTACTGAAATGTTCCACAGTATTGCATTAAACTTGTATAACTTGCATTTATTTTTAATTATAGGGGATTTTATTGTCTTGAAAAACTGAGAGCAGTTTCCACATATCTGACCTGTCACTCGACATTGTGGCATCACCTCCTTGAATCCATGGAGACAGATTTTTAATGTCATACTATGGGACATTTCAGTAATAGCATATCTATGAAGACGAGCGGACGGCCTTCCATCAGAAAAGTTACACAGTGTATCTTTAAAGAACCATTCAAAAGAGCCAAGTTGTTATTGAACACCACATCATCAGGAGAATAACACGTCTCATATGTCTGGAGCTGCTCTCTGCTTTGTTTTCACTCAGAGATAAGAAGGAGCGAGAGTAATGACCAGATCGTTACTTTAGACCTGCAAATTTCATTGAAATGTGAAACAAATCACATTTCTTATTACTTTTAATTGCTCTTAGTTTACTTTAACATTTCAGAACAATTTCATAATTCAGTATTTAGTGGTTAAGTAAAATATTAGCTACTATAGTCCGATTTAAAGCATCATCCCTGTTTTAGATTATAGAAATGTTGAACTCACCTGCGTGAAGATCCAGAAGTGACTGTTTTTGAAAGGGCAGGGCTTCTTTTATGTGCTCTGAGAGAGACGGGGGGCGGGATTTATATAGAGAGAGAGATAGAGATTTATATAGTGATGAGACTGCTACTTTCATTTCTGAGAAAATGAAACCAAGGAATCAAAAAGAAACAGAAAGGAAATAAATCCTGAGCCTATGCCCATTTTTATCCATGTAGTCCAGAAGTGGCCTAGCTTCTATACTCTATATTCTATATTCTATATGCTATATTCTATGTTCTATGTTAGCTTCATTAATTACAAGTCACCCTTCAGAAGGTCCAGGTGCAACTCAGGCCGAGCCTAATTCAAGATCTGAAGACGGGTCAATGTACCAAGTTCCACCAACTTAAAAAGAAAAATAAAAAATCTTCAGTTTCTTCAGTTTCAAGTTTCATTTTAGGAAAGTTTGTACACATACATTTATGCACACATACATTTATGCACACATAAAAATTACCAAGATTTAAGAAAATTTTGGTCAAGTGGTAATGTATCAGGCAAGGATTAATTGCATTGTTGTCATGGTACTCAAATTTCAGTCTTTCAATACTAAGGAAGAGACTACTCAATAATGATTCCAGTACCACTATGTCATTATAATAACCACTCTTTCTTTAGCTATTCTTTAATAGAATTTTCAACATTAAATCATAGTACTTTCTTTCATATTCCCATGTGGTCTTATATCTGTGTAATCCCTCAGTGGTCCAGGTAGGTTCCATAGTGGTCCATGGGCGTATAGTCTATGTGCTCTTATACTTGTTCTGATACAAGATCATTGTAAAGCTTCAGGAAAGGTTCTGTGAACTTTTGGCAAAATGGACTGCCCTGCCATATCATTATTTCATTTTGATTTCACTTTGACTCTGATGAGGACACCACCCACCCAGCACATAAAGTGTTATCCCTCCTACCATGTGGTATGCATTATCGCAGCATGCAGTGCAACACAACCACACTCAACAACAGTTTCTTTTGCAGGCCATTAGGCTAATCAATACACAAGAAAATTCCATAAACATGGTAATCACTACATCCAAAATAACTTAATGCATTCTTATATTCGTGCTGCTATCTCAGCAATCTGCACTGTATTGCACCTTCATATACATCAAAAATGGCTATCTCATTCTTGTGGAAATATATATGTCCTTGTCTGTCTGTATATTGTTTTTATTTTATTTATTATTGATATCTACGTACATTTCATGTCTATGCGTGTTATGTGTGTGTGTTTTAAGTTTTTTTAACTGCACATTTGGAGTTCGAAACGTAATTTCAACCCCCCTGTGTAATGTCTGTTACATGGTGGAATTGACAATAAAGTTCACAATAAGCAATAATAACACACACAAGCACATTTTTAATAACAATACAAAATAATACATAATACTATCTGCAATCATGTCAGAACGTCACAGAATCTATTATAATTTTAAGTTACAAAATGGCTACTGGATGCTGTTTTCTATCAAGATCACACATAATACTTTGTGACTTTACCACTTTGTCAAAACCTGATCCCATCAGATCTTGTCATTTACACTGCAATTACAGATCTTCATTAAGATGCATTGTGCCTACCAAACAAACAAACAAACAAACAAATAAATAAATAAAATACCATATTTTTCAGACTATAAGTCACACTTTTTTCATAGGTTGGGTGTCTCCTATGACTTATACTCCGGTGCGACTTAAATATTAAAATTTTCACACTGAAGCCTCGAGAGGCTCTAGTCTTGTGTGTCAGTATCTGCTGCTCCTGTTCCTCCTGTATCACTGTCACTTCACTCTACTGCACATGTCTCCTGCAGAAAAAGCCTCTGTCCTGCTGCAAGTAGTGAAATCTTCAGCCGGAAACAGTAATCAAGCAGCAGAAAGAAAGTTTGGAGTGAGAACTTGTGAGGGACTGACAGAAAGCGGGGATGGAGAACACAGCTTCACAGCAATCGGGAGGATGCACCATGAAACTTTCCTGGAAGTCACTGGATGGATCGACAAAGCCTGGACTTCAGTGGCACCGAAACCATCCTGTCAGGATTCAGAAAGGCCGGAATAATTCTAACTGGAACTGATGCTGAATCTGACAACAGCTTCATAGAAGAAGAAGCGACGCTCTGTTTACCTCCGGAGGTCACGGAGTTGTTCAGAAGTGACACAGAAGTGGATGAAGAATTGAATGGATTTAGTGATTTGGAGTGAGATGGAGAGTTTGGTAAACTTGTTCTGTTCTGTTGTTTATGGTATAGTTTATCTGAAGAACTGTTGATATGTGACTTTAACAGTCTGTTGTTCTCTCTTCTATTGTTATTACTATAACGTAATTCTTAAGATGTAATGTCGGTTCTTGGTCTCTGATTGTATAAAATAAATTTCCCCCAAAAAGTACGACTTACATTCCGGAGTGAGTTATAGTCTGAAAAATATGGTAAACAAAAAAATAAGGAATAAGCAAACTAAGCAATGTTGAGTTTGGAAAAATATCTTTAACAAATCACGGGCTTTTATACAAACCTGGAAGCAAAAGTTGCATAAATAGTTGTGTAGTAATGATGAAAGTGAAAGGTGAAGTGTTTTATTGATCACTAAGTCCTTATCTGCATTTGAAACCTGAAGCGTCTCGAACTGGACAATAGAGGATGAAAATCAATCCAACCACCACAGCTAATTTTCTCACACGCTTCTCTCAAATTTGGGAAACTTCTCTTAAAAACCCTATAAGTTCATACCTGACATAAGTAATAGTTTTTGTGCTTTGATTGTTGATTCTGCTGTTTATTTTAAAATATTATTTATTTAAAACAAGTGCACAGAAAAGATTAAACTCAGAGAGAAAAGATGCTCTGTGCCAGATTTAGTTTGTTTCCATCTGCAGTCCTTGGGCAGGTACAAAATACATTAAAACAACCACTATCCAATTCATCATTAAACATTTAAAATAATCACACTGCAAAAAACAAAATCCAGCCAAGTTAAGATGACTTGAATTAAGAAAGTTTTTTGATGATTTGAGTAAATTTCACTTGACAAGTACAGTTATTTGCCAGTGGAACAAGACTTTTTATACTTAACATATGAAAACACATCCTGCTATCCTTAAAAAAAAAAAGGAAAAAACAAAAAACAACAACTTCTTGCACTTAAAATGAGAAACAAAATTAAATGTTGCTTGAATTAAGAAATACACACTTATTCATTTGGTAGATCATTTTACTTGTCAGATTAAATTGGCTCAAATAAAAGAAAATGTTCTTAATCTATAAAATGTAATTAGTTTTAACTTAAATAGATATAGTTTTTTCCACTGCAAAATGTACTCATTCTAATTTCCATAAATACAAGATTTCAAATTCATTATTATCTTTTAAAAATCTTTAATTGTCATCAATATCCTCTAAAACAGGGGTCTCCAACTTTTTTCTTCCGGTGAACTACCTTTACAAAAAGAAAATACCAAAAAGCTACTAATTTTAGCGGTCACAAAAAAATTGAGCATAGGAAGGCCTTAGATGGAGAACAGCTCGATACCTATAAAACATAAACCTTTATCCATTTATTAGTGCACAAAGTTTAGGATGACTAGACTTTCGAAATAAAAAACAAAACAAAAAACAAAACTGGGACATCCCCGTTTTTTTGGTGATTGGTCATAATAAAACTGTGAAACGAGTGCGTAATTAAGGAAAACTGTTCTGCATAGACCATTCATGACAAACATACTGTATAAATATATATGAGTGAACATAGTTAACATGCAAGCCACCGGCGCGTGCCAAATATCCAAAATCCAGCTCCTTCTGACTCTGACTTACATTACTTGACTTACTCCTCTCTCTGTACCTGCTGCTGTGAGTCTCATTATTTTGGTCTTAAAATGTTCGTATTAACCCTCGACACATGAGCCAGAATTTATTTCTCTATTTTGTCCATCAAAAAAAATTCTATTCATAACATGCTGGCCTGGCTCCAGATTCACTCCTGTAACCGTGAGCACTGTTTGAGCACTCACTTAGTCCACTTCTTTTATACAGTCTAGATCAGGGGTGTTCACACTTTTTCAGCATGCGAGCTACTTACAAAATGACCAAGTCAAAATGATCTACCTAATGCAAAGCCAAGCAAACTGCACTGAAACACTCTGTGCCCCTTTTTTGGACCCTCACCCACAGTTTGAGAACCTCTTCTTTAAGAGAACTTCCTCTGGCACTTTACACAAAACTGTGAAAAAAGTAAACGAAGATTTTTAAACCTGTTTTTTAAAGTTCCAAACTGGAGTTTCATTCTTTTCTGGTTTTGCAGTGATATTTACCAGCCTCTGCACGTTTACCAAACCAAACGCACATCGTGACAAACACAGATGCATTTGTGCACTTTTGTTAGACAAACATCAGCCAAATGTGGCAGTAGGTCTGTTCTGTAGATCCGCTCTATGCTGTAGACCTGCTTTTTGCCAACACTGTAACACAAATTTAGACTCGTTTTTGCTTCACGTTTTGTCTTGCTCTTCTAATCAGCCGCACTGTGGGAGGGGCTTGTGTTCGCTGTACGCAGGAAGGAGCGAGAGCGTGAAAAGGCGAGGGGCGGCGTGCTGACGTGAGGCAGATGAACAGGTAGGATGTTTAGGAAGTTTGAACCTGCCCTGTGATGCACGCTGGTACACGAGGGCACACGCTGTTGCAGACGAGCCGTGCATAGGGAGCGTGTGTGTTTGTGATGTGCCGTAGAGTCTCCGCAGGTTTCAAATGAGCGCACAGGCTGCACTGAGACGCCCCACACGCTCCTGCACCCGCTACAAGTTTATTGCCAACAGCAGCGGCCGTAATGAAATATGATCACACTTGTTGAGTGTCAGACCTCGAGTGAGAGACAAGACCGAGTCCAAACGCGAGTCAGAGACGAGACACAGTGATCTACCCACACGACCTTGGCGATCGACTGGTAGATCGGGATCGACGTGTTGTGCCCCCCTGGTCTAGGGTATTTTACCTAAACAAATGACAATTTATGCCTCTCTTTACTGCTGGCAAGGATCAAATTGGTCAAAAATAGGGACCCTTGGGACATTTCTTGTATAAAACTGGGACATATCACTAGTTTTGGATAAATCTGCTGGGACAGGGGACACAGGGCTCAAGAATGTTCCCGGGTAAACAGGGACATCTGGTCACCCTGAACAAGTTAGGCATCAAAAGAATACATTTACAATGCTAGTTTATCAAATTTGAGCCACTCAGCCCAATATGTATAGTTCAGAAATCCTTTGGTGAGCTACTTGGAAGGGGGTGGAGAGGTACTGGTTAGTAATGGCGAGATTAAGCCCCATGAAGAAATGAAGCGTTCCATCTGTTTACTCGACTCTTGAGCCGATGCTCCAAGGTGCTTCATTTGCTCCACTGCTCCATCAAGTGGCCAAAAAATGTATAACAGGCAAAGTGATAATAGAACAATTAACATGATCATCGTGGTTCTGATGGAAAGATTTATACTGAATAAATGAATGATTAAATATTTGAATGTTGTTGATATCAACATAAAGTGTGAATTTATTAACGTGGAGCCTGTGTTCATGATATAATGGTCGGGTTAAAAGAAAAAGTAGGAACAAACACTTCACCTGTTTTTTTTTTTTTTTTTTTTTACAAGAAATATATTAGAGCAGGGGAAACACTGTGTTGTCAAATGTGTGTATTTAGTAATACTGTTTATTTAATGACATCATTATTACTTATTTTATTAAGAGATATCAGCTCAAAATGTTCCCAAACAGGGAAAATATTATTTTTCTTGCTGGCTCCATTGCAAAAAAAAAAAAAAAAAGAATCTCAAATAGAATGTACCAAACTCTCAATAACCCAAAACTACAAAATGTGAGGGGGAATTCATTGTGTTTCTTTGGTCCTTATGTTTCGAATCGTGCTCCAAATCCACAAACCACTTCCTGAACCAGTCACGTGGTACGGGCGGTTCACGAGGCTTTGAATGTCACCACATACGTCACCGATACAAACCTCGATACGCGCTTCACTAAAGCCTTCCTGGATTACTCGACACACGCTGTAAAGCCTTGACACATGACTAGTACTGGTAGCTCCTGAGCTACAGGTTGGAGACCGCTGATCTAAAATGTACATTTACCAAATTCATCAGTATAATTATCCTGTAGAATACAATTCATCAACAACGTTACCATCAAGACAGTCCTTTATATTGTTATTTTTTTACATGTAAGCTGCCAGGTTAGTTTTTAATGTGTCTGATTGGTTAATTCGTCTGTCAATCACACCCTCTGAAATCAGGCAGGACACGGCTCCAGACCTACTCGTCCTTGTAAAGTTTTGTCAAAGCGTCTGGTTCTGGCTGGACATGTAAGATAGTCATGTGGATCATGTTAGACTTTACAGACGCGACAGTGAAAAAGAAAAATACATGAAGAGAAATGTATTGACAAGGCTGATCTTGAGGGTTTCTCCACTTGATGCTGTAACACAGATAATTTTGTATTATTTACTCAAAAATGCAATAGTGTAAATGTACCCAACAATTCAGTAATAAACAATCATGAAGTTACCTGTGCACGGGCCGATGGCCGATGTGGTTCTATTGGTTGTTGGGGCAGCTGATGTTGTGTTTGGGGCAGTTTTACAAATTATGGTTGGGGCTGTTGTGGTTCTTGCCATTGGGGCAGCTGTAGTAGTTGTGACTGCAGGGGCAGTAGTTGTTGTAGTTGGGGCAGCCAATGTAGGTGGGGCAGCTTTACTAATTGTTGTTGTTTGTTTGTTGCAGTTGTTGTTGGGGCAGCTGTAGTTGTTGTTGGGGCAGTTGTAGTTGTTGTTGGGGCAGCTGCAGCTTTAGTTGG